>NC_142844.1:17275227-17578257 GCF_061612785.1 Hesperophylax consimilis
GACATCTCGCAGACAGAAAGCAGATTGTTTCTCACGGACTATTGCAATGCATACATTTTTTTTATCGATCGGGGTTACCCCAAAGCAGTAATTTAGGCCCACTCCTCTATTCCATATTTACTAACGACATTTAAAAAAAAAAAAAAATAATAATAATTCTGCACCCTAGGTTTCTTCTCTTTGCTGATGACCTAGAACTTTTCTTATAAATACTAAATTTAGAAGACTGCAATCAACTCCAGTCAGATATTGATAGAATTTTTGACTGGAGTAAAATGAATTGGATCGAGTTTAATGTTTCTAAATGTTTAATTTTGTCATTCACTAGGGCGAGTCTTGCCTGGAATTATCGGTATACAATGGATGCCAGAAGTTTAAAACGTGTCTCGACCATGAAGGATCTTGGTATCATGTTTGATAGTAGGCCGGCATTTAATGTTCATATTGAGACGGCTTGTATCACTTCACTGATTGCAAGGAATTTTAGAGATACCCGGGTTCTCAAAGTTTTATTTAATCCTTTAGTAAGGAGTAGACTTGAAAAAGGGACGGTTATTTTGAGTACACGCCAGGTAAAGTATTTTCTTATGTTGGTTAGAGTTCAGAAGAAATTCTTGAGATTTCTCTACAATGAGGCAGTATGGCTACTAACCGTGGCTTTATCTTATCGAATTTCTTTTGTGTGCGCTCATAATGAACCATCTACGTGTCAGGGGAGATTTGCGCATTCCTACACATTTCTTTTGACTAATTCATGGATGATTTGAAAACTCTGTCATCATGGAGAGCATTCATCTCTATGTTCCCGATGATTATCTTCGTAACCGATAACACTGTTTTCCCGGCCTCCAGGACTTACTTGCCATGGTCATTCAAGTGGGGAGAGCAATCTTGTTGTTGAACGGAATAAACTCGGATATTGACATGTATAAAGTTTTTAGTTTTTACTAATATAGTTTATATACGCACCGTCTATATTTATGTAAGAATTTTCGATATTAAATATATTAAAAAATTAATTAAAATTAACCATTTACTAATCTTTATAAAATTTATATATAAATTATAAAAATTGAACTTAATTTCTCCTTACATCCCTTTCTTCGTTCATCACATACACCTCATTTTACCACACATAAGTTACTTCAAAAGTCTCTTTTTTTGACCATTCACTTAATGTAGTGCCATGTATTCCAGATTGCTACTGTTATAAAACATTACGCTATATTATGACTTCGTATTTCAATTCCGACTTTTCTATCATTCATTACTCTGTACCACATTGTTACTGTTAATTATAGATTTTGATTCGACTCTGTATCTCATTCCAGTGTCGGGATAGCGAGCAATAGTGAAAAAAAACACATTGTTTCAAACAAACTTCGAGAAATATAATGTACAACATAGGAATAGATTCACCATTATTAAACTATTTCTCAGATCACACAAGTAATTTGCCACTTTCAGTGGCATCTGATCTGAAAAATCACATAAATAACAAATCAACAAAATTATACCTTTCATATGACATTCAAAACAATCCCATTTTCATTTAGGACCATCTTTCATTAACAATATGAGTCCACTTTTTGTATTTCTAATTTACATTACAAAAAAAACTTCAAGACGGCGAAAGTCCTTCAACAATATACCCTCATTTGGAGACACTATCAGAAACCCAAAAGTTCTTTTATTATATCTAAATACATCTCGGAACTTTTTTCGGAGTGTCTCTTTCTTACCAGGACGGAGCTTTGAAAGTTATATATGTATATATATTATTTCTTTATGTCTCCGAGCTTTTTTATTCCGTCCCTGAATGAAGATTTACAAGGAAGTGGATTCAGCGAATTAAATTGATTATTAGGATGGACAATGCGGTCTCGAATTCGTAAACAGATTTACCGGCTTATAAAAAATATATCCCTTCTTCAGAGATAAGTATTTTGGTTATTTTGAAGCGGATGAAAATAAAAAATTTTCAGAAAACATGAGATCGACAAAGGATTAATGTAAAAAAAGTTTTCGCAGAAGAGATATATTATTTTCTAAATTTATCAGGTAGAGAAAAAAAAAATGGTGAATTATTTTCTAAGATTCTCAAAAAAAATCCTTTGTGGCTTTATAAAGAATAATTAAAATTAGCGTATATTTCATTTATTTATTCAAGCCAGTACTTCTTGAGTTTTGTAGTGACAATTTACTGCGAACACAAGTCAACACTTCTTATTCAAAACCGTGTTTCGCACATAACATACGAGATTTCTTGTGTTTTTTCATGGTTAAATTTGTATTTATATGGACAATGTATCGCGAAAGAAGGGACATCGTAATTAAAACTCTAGACCTAGAAATTCCTTAACAGATTTTTTGTACAATTTTTATGCGACAACTTACCACCGTCAATGTGTTGCTGCAAGCAGTTTTTTTAATTATAATCAATTACAATGTTATATCTTTCAAAATAAAATTCATGATAAAAATACACCGCAAAAAATTATCTATATATTTCTTGTAATTTCTTATAAGTTATTTTGAAATTCGGGCTTGCTACCTCATTAAAGTATTTTAATTTTACTCGAAATATTCACCAATTAATTTAGTAAAAAGTATAAGTTTTCTGAAATAAGTTTAATTTTACTCTAGTATGATCAACGATTCTTGGAATAAAAATCCGCAATGAATGTTTCGCCGGCAAGAATCTAAAGCATCAAATCACGAATTTTACAAATTTGTTCTGTAAAATGAAAATTTCAAATTTACTTGTTGAACTCGTCTTTCAGAAGTTTATTTGGAGATTTGTTTGTTGGCAAACGCCTTATATAAGTTTTTCATTTGGATTTATAGGGCTGGGAGTGGGTACTACTAGTCGGGGACGGATTATCGAGTTACTTACACAGAATAATCACGATAAACACGCAAAAGAAAGTTAAGCTCCTCAACGCTGAATTTTGTCAAATTAACATACGTGGATGAAGAAAATACATTAACAGTAAGGAAGAAGCACGTATTATTAGTACAAGATTTAAATAGCTTTATGGATAACAACACATTAGGGAACACATTTTGATGAAAGTTTTTGTAATCTTGTTTTATAAGTACATCATTTTGGTCTATGTACGTATATAATTGTACATTTGTTTGTTTGTTGTATGAATATCAAACACTATGTGAGATTAAGTTTATTTTGAAGTTAATAACTACATATTATGATTAATTAGTGAGTCGAGTAGTAGAGGTTTGGAAAACGAAGTTAGCCCTTCTATCAGTTCTGATAGAATATTCATCATACTCGCAATACTCATGTGTCAGACTCTCTTCGAGGATTTCGAGTAATTTACCTTAAAAGTGTGATTTACGAGGTTTGAAATGATTGTACCTATGAATGTTATTCATATAAAATGATAAGATAGACACGCGGCAACAAAGTGAAGGGTATGTTACCCATTTACAATGGCTATACGAAAAACAGATTTTTTTTAAATTTGTCTGTTTCGTTTTAATTTTTAATGTAGAATGTCTGATGAAATTTTAACAATGCTAACTATTTAATTTATTTCGTATGGACCGAAAACGTGGTTCAAGTCTTAAATATTAGATTCATACAATTGCGCCATAGATTTCTACTCGACTAGGTTGGACACTTTTGGAAGCCTTGTTAGTTTGAAAGATCGCTAGGGGCTGGTATACGGTACATAGCTTGTACTGGGGAAGGCTTTATAGATGCGTAGGAATAATTAACGGTACCAATTTATCTATCCGGATATCCTAGACCCATGTGAGGTAATTTGGTAGGCTTCAAAATTGACGTGATAAACACAGTTAATGTCAATCATTTGGCCAGTGTGGTTATTGCGTGCTCATTTTAATATTTATTTTAAACTGGTTCCTAGTTATTTTTTTATGAGAACAGTTCGTGTGAAACTTCCGCGATTAAATGCGTGTTGACATAACTGCAATTGAACGCGAAGAATTTTAGTTAAAATGTACACATTGAGTTCGATACTATACAACTGCCATCATGATGTAGACGAAAATTTGGCAACACGTAGTCTTCGTCACGAATATTTAAAATACCACACGGCAGAATACATGTTCTATAATGTATTTTATTATTTTATAAGTACCTGTCTTCCAAAATATTGTACTGTTAACACAAAAATTACCTTTCCAAAGAACCTAGTTCTCCCAACCTCTCTCGCAAACGTGTCAGCTATATAACATCCATTGTATTGGCAATATTCCGGATATATCTATTTAGCGATAGCTTCCATAACTTTACAAAATCTCTTAAATCTCTAGTTTTAACTTGACTTCACTCTCAAACATGTTGTCTCCTGTTTTTTTACATGCCTACTAATTGTTTTATGTTTTCACATTGTTGTGAACCGTTATTAAACCGTTGGTATTAATTCTCTGTGATCATTTTTAATAATGTGTTTGTTGTGAACATTGAGAAACTAAATAAATAAGCAAATTTCATTTTGGTTATGATTTGAGAATTTGGCCAAAAGTATTTTAGTGATTTATTTTCCTGGGAACTGCGCTGATGATGGACAGTGTAATAATGTCCGAACCGTAAGTTAAAGAAGGAGGTATCGCAACAGGACATAATACTCTAAAACCAAATCACAAAAAAATTCCATTTTATTTGATTTTTCTTCAGACGAGTTTCTGTATAGCGAGTTATGAGGTAAGATATATTAAATGGTGTTCAAATGATTTTGCTTCATTATTTCTCAAAAATTCAACTATTTTTCAGTCCATAAAAAGTGACATAAAGTGATTTGTAAAAGGTAGGAGTACTTCCGAAACAACTTGCCTTATTTTAAAGGAAGTGCTGCAGATTGTTTTTCCTTTTTTTAATTTTTTTTTCACAAATTAATTTATAGGTATCTTATTCTGATTACTGAAATTACTCAAATACTAGGGGACGTGGATTCGTGAAGCAGTTATTTTCAGTAATATCTATGCGAGTTGTTCGAACAATGTGCAAAACTTGTGTTGAATTGTTATTTTCTATATCGTGGTTTTTCGTTTGATTTGTTGACAAGCCGTTTTAGCAGTTTAGAGGGTGTTTATAATGAAAACTAAAAAAATATACAAATAATGATATGCAATTTCTCAGATATATATTACAGTTCTCCATCGTCGATTGGCGTTCAATCGGTGTTGAAGTGCAAAAGAACATTTGATAGACGTGTGGAGTGAAATAGCAGTTTTAGTAGAATTTGATGGGAAGGAATGTGAAACGTTATGAGCTGCAGTAAGCCGGAACAGTCGAATTCGCAATATAAAATCTTCTATGTGTTTTTTTAATTTCGTTCACCTTTTGCCCGTCTGTCAGTCTGTGTAAGTGTGTAGGTGTGTAGTTTCATTTGTTTGATGTTTTCATTTGGGATTTGTAATTCATTGATACCTTATCGCAGTAATTTTTTAACAATTGATAGATCATTAATATTTGTAACTGATTTGATCATTCCGACAAGAAAAAAATTACTAGTTATGTGTTAATATTAATAATATTAAATAAATGAAATAATATTACACAGATTAATATGCTTATTGAGATATGTTATTGTGTATTTGAAATCTTTAAAAGTCATCAATTTCTTTTATCTTTCATTAATTTACTCCTTCTTCGAAAGAAAATTGGTTGAATGCCCCCCCCGCTAACGAATAGATTCCGTTTTCATATTTTCATTGAGGGTTATTTCTATTTTTTTTATATTATCTTAATATATAAAAATCACTTGTCACCATGTTAGTACACGCTAATCTCCGAAACCACCAAACCGATTTCAATGAAATTTTGTGAAATTGTTTTATAGGTTCCACTTTGCAAATATAATAGTTTTGGAACCGATATATAGCGCTGTTGTCCTATCTAAAAAAAAAATCATATTGGCCAAAGATGAATTGACAAAATATATTGTTCACCAAACCGCACTACATTAAGTTAAAATTCATTACTACAATTTAATACAACAATGTTGTTTAGACTTTAGAATTAATCTTTATTTAACTCATTTATAACATTTAATTTTTACCTAATACCAATTAAGAATTTTCATTTTATTTATTACACTTGAATATGAGATAAATAAAAATTGAAGTGAGAAATGTATATTGAAAGTGCTATTTGTCACACTGTAAAACATATAGGTTTACTTATTTTTTATTGTACTCAACAATAATTACAATCTGCTGAAATGATCGATATCAAATGAAACGTCAAAATAATATCTACGATGGATGTGACTTGCGCATGTATTCTATATGTAAAATTAATAACATATCCGACAACAGCGACAACAGATAAAAGACGGTCTACATAAAATGAGGTCTATATAAAATGTGGTCTACGTAAAAGGCGGTCTGTGATTTTATAAAATGAAAATATAATACATATTTAATGATTGATATCGTCTGATGATTGGTGATTATTATAATATTTAGTCTTCTTTTATAATAAATTAATTTATTTTTTCAATAATTTTAATATAACTAACTAAAAAAAACTTTGATCACTTCTTCCCACGATAGATATTCACGGCATTCACTTATAGGTACGAGACATATTTATCTGGGTAGGTATAAAATTTGTCGGCGTGAAGTAACATTCATAGGTTTTTTTTATTCTTATCATTGTTGCATAAAAAAAAATTACATAACGTCGTGAAAACCTCGAATTTTAAAACAAAATATGTATTTCTTATAAATTGCCAACTTGTCAGAATATTTTTTTTTAACCAGACCAGTGACAATATTACGAACTCCAGGAATTAGTACAAAACATAAAATAACTAGAAATTTCCACAGTTTAATAACTTCGCAGGAAATTGAAGGAATCGGCCAAGCTGACAGTGCGCTGGTTCTGAGAATTTGTTACTTGACTGCAGTCAGGAAAATAACACGAACATTTTATTATGATTTGACGTAAAATGAAAACTTTCTCTGGCGCAGTGGTGGTTCTTGCAGTGAGGCAAAGAAGGCTCTACCCTAAAAAATGTAGGAAATAATAGGAAAAAGATATGCGTATCCATTCTTGCAAAATAAAGTATTAGCAAGTAAAGTTACTTCAATTTGAATATTATCCATTTATATTTTCACTAGGACCGGCTGTCTTTGTAATATTACATTATACTGGCCGACCACACTTGGATTTTAGTTTACCGAGCTACACATAACTGTGAAATTCAAAATACCCTAGCTATAGTCCAGTCAAGATGTACATCCGTGCTTGCAAAAGGTCCAGTCATTCTGAATTTTTTATATGTTGTTAGGACCTAAACCAGTATTAAAAAAAAAATTTGCAACTTCGAAAGTGCTGTGCGAGCGGCGGTGGACCTAAAAAACCAGGAAATTTTCGGATTTTTTTCAGTTTTTGCTCAATATCTCAGTAAAGGAAGGGTCTGACTGGTGTAGTCGATAAACACACTTTTAAAGAAGACTAAATTTTCTATAATTTGAGACCAAAGCAAGCTATATAAAGCCATTGGTTTTCAAGATACAGTTCTTCAAAAATAGGCAAATTTTTCCAAAAAGTGAAATTTTTTCGAAATGGTCACTTATTTTGTAAAATAATTTCTAAAATACGCATCTCACGTCAAATATTGTATGAAATAAAGTTGTTGTAAATTTAATAAGCTTTTATTTGAGACTAGATTAATATCTGTAGACTAAACGGTTATCTCAAAAATGGCAGATAACCAAAAACAGTCATAAGTGGATTTTGGGTGAAATGCAAATAAACTGTTCTCGCGTCTTTTTATGGTTTTATTGTGCTGTGAAGTAAATCCATTAATCATCGTGGGTTTATCCTAGGGTTATAATATAATTACGACTATTTCAAATTTCAAGTACCCATTAGTACCTATACCCATGGGTACCCATATGAATGGGCACGCATATTCACGAGCTGTTCGAGCCCACATTTTGGCAAACCTCACACTGGCCAGCATTGTTTTTTATGAGGTTGACATAACTCTTGAGGAGCGAGACGAGACTGAAAAATTGCTGCGAGACACTGAAAGGTCTCTCACTATATCAGCAGAAGAAATTGGTACCTACCAAATACTAAAGGCAAAATTTAAAAGTGCCTTGGAGAAAATTAAAGCAAATGGTCCAACATCACAGTTGTGGGTCCAATACTTCCGTATGACCACTTTGATAAAACTATTCATCCAGGCAGAGCGTGCTGGTGATTGGAACCTTCATTTGTACACTGTCCACAAGATGCTCCCTTTTCCACGCAGCTGGACATTTTTTGTATGCTAAGAGCGCGCACCTCTATCTTCAGGATATGATGGCTCTATAAGATCGGATTGATAAAAGTGAATACGACATGTTCACAAAAAGATCCTTCACCATTCGCCGGTCTGACAAGTTTTGGTCTGGGTTGTGGTCAGACCTAACAATTGAGCAGAAGCTGATGCGATCCATGAAAACCTACGGTGGGTTGACCCAAGGAAGAGGAATCTCCGAAAGTGTTCTGGCAAGGTGGACAACAGGAATGGTGTTTATGTTGAATATTTTTGAAGAATTGGAAAGTTTTTGCATCTTATCAGGTCATACTGGAGAGCAGCATGTAGACATGAGACCTTCTCGAATCATCCGAGATAATAGTGATGTGTAAAAACTAAAAAACTGGTTTGCTCTCCACCCTCCATTTCCCAAAACTGACAGTTTAATTTCTATCAGTAGTGGTTTACTGGCAGGTCCTGAAATTAATTGCCACACAGCCCAGAGAGTTGGAACGGAAGGAGTAATGAAAATTGTGGGGAAAATGTACGACAAAGTAGTAATAAAACAGAAGAATAAAGTTACCACGCTGGCATCGATCACCTCAACCGTTAAACTGCCGGACAAAAACAGAAGAGTGGCTGTGGATCCGCTCACAATTCTTCAGCGAGTGTGTATTGCAAAGAAATCTGAACAGGATTTACAGGATGACTTCAAGTTGGCCCCGTTCCCGATGTCTCTGTTCAATGAACAAGGGATGCGGAGGGGCACAAAATCTACTCTGTACTCTCCCTTCACTCCTCTTTCCAGCCACACGCCGATAGATGCCAGCACTCACGTCATTTTGGATGTTGGCTACCTCTTGCACAAGGTCGTGTGGCAGCGGAAAAGCACGGTTCGAGCACTTTTGGCGCGTTATACCACTTACGTCCGAAACCACTTTGGGAAGAACGTCTCCATCGTTTTTGACGGCTACCCGAAGATGCTACCAAAAAAAAACACCAAAACAGCGGAACGACTCCGGCGCTATGCAGCTCATTCCAGCTACGAATTGACTTTTCCAGCTATGAATCCACAGTAATTCAAATTGCTCAAGAGCATGTTTTGGGCAATGAAAACAATAAGAGACGCCTTATAACTCTTCTCTGTGACGCCTTTCAGAAGGAGGGAGTAGAAGTGGCTGTTGCCGAAGAAGATGCTGATCGAGAGATCGTCATGATGGCGTTATCAAAAATAGCAGATGCCGATCGGGTCGTCATAGTGGGAGAAAATGTCGACCTGCTCGTTCTTCTCAATGGTTTAGGCGCTGAAGAGACAAACGTCTATCTTCAGAAGAGCACGAAGGGTGAAGCTGGTTGCTGTCACTACTCTACGACCTCCTACAACAACCAGGACTCCCGACAATTACCAGGAACGGTACTATTTACCCACGCGTTTGCCGGGTGCGATACCACCTCAGCACCGTTTGGCCAAGGAAAGACCAAAATCAGCAAACTTCTGAGCAAGAGTGAACCACTTGCTGAGCAAGTGGAGGTCTTCCTTCGGCCAGACTCTACCCCACAAGCCGTGAGTGGAGCAGGCATCAAGTGCTTTGTGGCTCTATATGGGGGTGACATCGCGAGGGATACTTTGGATTTCCTGAGGTATAAGACGTTTGTCACTTCAACAAACATAAACCTCGCCCGTTTGCCACCGACGGAAGATGCTGCAGGCCACCATGCAGCAAGATGCTACCTCTAAGTGTAGAAGTGGCGGGGAGTCAACTTGAATCCCACTGAATCGGGGTGGAAGCTGTCTTCTCAAGGACTCACCCCCATCCCCACCACGATGGATCCCGCACCTTCTGCCCTCTTGCGAAAAATTTCGTGTAAATGCAATGAAGGATGCTCTGGGAGCTGCTCGTGTAGAAAGGCTGGGCTCCACTGCTCAGTCCTCTGTCAGTCATGCGGTGGCAAATTTTGCATTAACGTCCCGGATGTGGAGCTGAAATGCTCGGACGATGAAGATGACCCGACTACAGACTGGGCGCCTCTCCCAGCTAAGATAAAAAGAAAGACATGATTTGGCAACCAAGACACAATACCTACATGATTTATATTAGTTTTATTTTTTGTGTACATGTAATTTGTCCTTATAGTAGGTACCATGATGTTTGTACAAGCATTTTGGTATGTAGGTATATACAATGTTTGAAGATGACGTAATTCCCGATAGATGTAATATCTTTTCTTTTTTTCATCAAAAATCTGTTAACTGTTTGATAAATAAAACCATAAAAAGACGTGAGAACAGTTTATTTGCATTTCACCCAAAATCCACTTATGACTGTTTTTGGTTATCTGCCATTTTTGAGAGAACCGTTTAGTCTACAGATATCAATCTAGTCTCAAATAAAAGCTTATTAAATTTACAACAACTTTATTTCATAAAATATTTGACGTGAGATGCGTATTTTAGAAATTATTTTACAAAATAAGTGACCATTTCGAAAAAATTTCACTTTTTGGAAAAAATTGCCTATTTTCGAAGAACTGTATCTTGAAAACCAATGGCTTTATATAGCTTGCTTTGATCTCAAATTATAGAAAATTTAGTCTTCTTTAAAAGTATGTTTACCGACTACACCGGTCAGACCCTTCCTTTACTGAGATATTGAGCAAAAACTGAAAAAAATCTTTTTTTTAATACTGGTTTAGGTCCTAACAACATATAAAAAATTCAGAATGACTGGACCTTTTGCAAGCACAACCCCCTTTTCATGTTTAACTTGACTGGACTACTAGGCAGATGTACGGATCATCTCCGAGAGCGGATGATTTTATGTAGGCGCAGGGCACTGGGTAAGTCCCATGAAATCGAAATGAGTGGTAACTGATTTTTTAATTTGAGGCGCGCCTCCAACACTTATTACCGAACTAAAACATATCATTATCCTTTTGTTTCTTTTTTAATTGATAGTAAATTATATGGTTTTGGATTTTGGTTTAGGAATATGCCCGTGTTGCGGTGGTCGGAGTAGTTCTCCATTTTATACGATCACTGACGGCCGGCGTGGTCTAGTGGTATACGCTTTTGACTACAGATCCGAAGGTCGCGGGTTCGAACCCGGCGTGCGCAAATAAATTTTATTTGATTAATTTGTGTTATTTCACAATTAATTAATTTAAAAATAATATATATTATATTTGCGGCACGTTCCAGAGTGGAAGATACTCTCAGTATCGCCCTGGTGTAAGACCACCATTCAGAATTGAAACGTTGCTTGAAATGGCTTTAGCCGTGTTTGGTGACCAGATCTGAATAGCCAGGTACTTCCCCACCTTCCTCTTCCCCATCTCCCTCCCCTCCCCAATACCCTCAGCCTCACATCATACCCCAATTGGGGATGCCATAGTCTCACTGGCTCCAGACGGGAGCAGTTGGGACTCTTGTGCGGTAATACTGTAAAAAAAAAAAAAAAAAACTATACAATTTTATCTATACAATTGCATTGTAATTGTAATTAGTAAAAGCACAGAATATTAAAACGGTCACATTTGATTTCGTTTGCCCTTTTGACTCATATAAATGTATTTATTGGTAGGGAACTGCAACCAACGATTGGAGCACGTGACTTTTTATTATTCTATAAAAACAAAATACGAAATATACTGCTTATTGATCCTAATTAAATTTTCGTACGTAGCATTTGAATAAGGAATAATTCATGAATACTATACAATTTATGGTTAATATATAGAAAAAAAAAGAAATATTGCTAGGCAATATAATTTATCGTCATTTGTAAACAAATAAATGATTGAATCAAAATACGTACGTAGAGGGAAATTGTGATAAATATCGTTCGAGTATTTTTTGTACTCAACATTTCGTTGCACACATCAACTTTACGACTAATAAGACTTTAAAGATGCTTGGTTTCCTTTGCAGAACTTCTACTGATTTTAAGTCCTTAGCTTGTATGAAAACCTTCTATATTTCATTAGTTAAAAGTCAAATAGAATATAATTCACCTAGTTGGTCCCCTTTGCATAAAGTTTAGTCTAACAATTTGTTTTTCTTTCCTTTATTCGTAAAATATATTTGTATACAGTTTTTTACATGCTTTTCGACTACCACACTAGACACATGTCCGTATTATGGTAGTCGATAGAAAAAGTTCAGCACAAATACTTAGGTACGTTAATTTGATGCTGAAAATTTCAATTGAATACATTAACTATGTCAGTTTGAAGATCAATTGCATTTTATGACGTTAAATTGATAGGAAAATTATGTGAAATTTGGTTGAGTTACAGAAAGGCATTAACAAATTAATTGACAGCCCTGTCATCTTTGCCATTATTAAATTTCATGTGCCGACTAGGAACATGACAAAAAATGTAATATTCTTCTGCAAATCATACACAACCGACTATCAGACACACTCACTAACCAATAGAATGAATGATCTGAGTAACACATTTTGGGCTACTATTTGTATATGTATTGGCTCCATTAATACCAGCACTTTGTTGAATCCTATAAATTATATTAGCGTCGGTAATGTAGCTTTAGTGATTTGTCTTATATGTAGTATTGTTCTAGTTTAAATATTATTTTATGTTACTGTAACATGTTTTGCTAATATTTATTCAATCAATTTACTGTTATTTAATGCTATAAAAAGTTTGTATACAATTTTTAATAGCTCACTAGGAATGGACTAATAAGTTTGGCGTAAAAACAAATAAAATAAAAATAATCATCACAAAACTCAAAATTTCTGATAAATCCAATAGTATTTTTGAAAAGCCTTAACTTTATTTAACCGGTTTCTAAAAGCGTATATAATTAAATACAAACTTCTTGAATTTATTGGCATGGGTTATGTTTTATGAAAAATAATATGCTTACTAATTAAATTAAGAGTTCAGTTATGAATATGGGGAGGCATTTTGTAGGGGTGCCGACGCCAACTAGATGGAAGATATTTAAGATTAATTTATTAAATTACATTACTAATTACGAGATAAATTGCTATTGTGCTGCCATCGCGTTACGTAGGCTGCCTGAAAAGCCAAGGTGATATTCAGCACGTAACCCATATAATAATTGAATTAATTTCTACCCAATATTCTGAAATGAATAAACAAGCTTGCAAATTAACGATAACAACCCGATTCGCAAGATCAAATAAATAGGATGAGGACGACACTGTTTCATTATTATCTCACTTGTATATATCAGAAATCTGTTTTCTCAGGTTCTCAGCTAGTGATCATAAGACACAATTACTTTCAATTTGTAACGTTATTTAGACAACAATATGAGTTGATATGATATTTAAAAATAAACTTTACGACAAAATTACGAATTATTTAATATGTTTGCCTTCATGCTATCTTCAGAACCAGCGACCTTTACCAGTTTTTGGGCTCTTAGCGTAGAGCTCAATTGCTCTGTAACAGGGTTTGTTTAATAACGAATTGATTATTATGTTAAGTACGTTTGATGACCCCAGAAATAGTATTAAAATTAAACAATAATATAAAAGCACTCACCTTTGGGAGGATTAACCTTGACAGCGCTCCTGTAAAGACTTTCCTCATCCCTCCAGTCCCTGTTGCGCACCAAAGTCCTCGCACTTAGCGCCAGTAGCAAGGCCCCCAGAGCCGCCACGCGAGCCCTGCTGCCCAGGCGAGCCCCCACCTTGGCGCCCCCGATACCCATCAATAAACTAAACCCAACGCTTGGCAGATACAACACCCTCTCAGCCACCACAAACCCCACGTAAAAAAATAGATTCGTCGCTGGCAAAAAAGGCAGTGTCAAGAAAGAGGCAGCCAGAAGCAGAGCAGAATGAGAGCTCTTTCTCATGTACACTTTGGGTTTTTCCAATGGCGGCCAAACACTAGCAACGGCTACGTAAGGCGAAGGTGGCGCGCAAGCACAGGTGGACTGAAGCCCCATGGAGTTGTTGTTATTAACAGCCCGGCAAGAACTGGAATGGTGGTCAGTCAACACGTGCCTGCAACACGAACAATGACAAACAGTTTTGCCATTCATTTTTCCACTGCTAACTAACACTCTACCACTTTTTATAACACTCGTATAACCGCACAAACTATTGAATTGATAAATCAGTCCGTTTCTGTTCACCTTCAAGCACCGGCTCCCGTTGATTCCATTCTTTGGGTATCCATAACTGTGTATTTTATTATTGTCTTTTCTAAGATTAATTAATTGTTTGTTTTTTAGTTCTCCCTGGCGATAGACGGCTAAACTGCTTTTGTACAGGATTTTTGATACGAAATAGTAAAATGATATTGATAAAAAATTCCTAGGGTCCATCAGGGAGGTTATTCTCGGTACTGCATCCATGGACCAGTCAAAACTGAGGGTTGAAGGGCAGACCAGGAGGAAGAAGTTGAAGACTGGAAGATAGTAGAAGGTAAGGAAGCGTGTGACTATTGAAGGATCTCTGGCTGTGGGGTTATCGGCTCTGGCGAATTTTGGAGTGGCACTGAGTGGGACGCGAGCAGCAAGAAGTGCAATGAGTGCGGCGAACAGCATCCCAAGACTGACGATTCGCCTCTGAAACAAACAAGAAAAACACACGTTAATATATATTAAAATAAAATTGTGCTTATAAGCCAAATAGATTTTTATATGATCTAACACAAGACTTCACTGGCTATTTTCACTGTTATTAGATATTATTTATCTAGATATGTGCAAAAAATTATGAACAAAATAAACACATATCGGTAAATAAAAACAACTATGTAACGTATATTATGCAAAAAAGATGGGACACAACCATTAGCAGATACATCGGTTAGTGGTGAGTTTGCATACACCTTTATAAGTTTTAGATGACGCTTTGTATTTTATGTGATTAATGAGGAATTTCTTACAACCACACTGAAAAATACTCAGTTTTATCACAACTTCTAATACTACTTATGTTAGTAAGACCAACACTGTATGTAGTGATGTCCTTTTATAGATAATAGTTTCTTGGTTTAGATTTCAGATATTAATCAATACAAGGTTTTCGTAAATTTTATTTTATTTTTATTTTGTTAATTTTTAGAATTAAGTTGTTAGAAATTAATACGTACAAAATATAAACTAATTTCTTGAGTTAATGATACAGGTATGAATTGATAAATTACTAAATACTATTAAACATCGCGTAAACAAGTAAAACTTACTGATATGAAATAACGTTAATTTATTAAAAAGAAGTTCAAATTATTTATTTTCCTGCTAAAAACGGGATTGCAGTTCTTTAACGAATTACACAGAGTAAAGTTAAAAGTGAAAATTTTATGAGGACGGCGGAACACGTGTTCACACAAACATTGATAATGATATTGACGTACTAATATTGTAGCATTATGCCGTGACATTTATTAGGAAAATAGCACGCGTTCTACATATTATATCCTAATATTTTAACAAGAAATTGGCATGCTAACACTTTTTTAACAGGGTCATTTTTCTCCAAGTGCAGCAAAAATTTTACGTGTAGCATCGTTATAAAATAAAATAAATGTTTATTTTAATATTATTAACTGAAAATGTGAAACGCAAATTGATAGATTTTTCATAGGTAGGTAATCACTGCGCATTGTTTCTAAAATATCGAATTGACCCGTCAAACAAATTAACTAAATTTTGGAAGGAAATATACGGTTTACGACCCGTTCGCATCATGTTAAAGAAATGTTTACATTTTACGCTTCGATATCGAATTTTCGTATTTACCTTTTTTACCCTGCGGAAGCGAGGATGAAGTTATTATATGTAATCAGATGCTAAAAAGCAAAATAACGAGCTTTCTGTAAGCTTTTCTTCCTTGGCGTGTTGCAAAGCTTTTCATAAATAATTCAGTTCGAGTAGGTATCGATTTCCTGCTTTGGGAACGATTCTCATCTCTTTTACTTTTAATTTAGTGCAAGAATTTTAAACTAAGCCCCTTTGTACACGCCATTCCTCTTCGCCTCTGGGCTTGTTTATTTCAAACACATAAATCATAACAATTACATGTAATAATATACAGAAGTATTGCTTGCGGAAAATAATTATTTTGTATTTTGGAGACATTTTGCTTATTGGAAACAAAAATATTATTATAAACATCAAAACAAACAATATTTCCTAATGATGTACCAAATAAACTTGAGAGCATGATAACTTAATCAGATATTTATAAATAACTACAATGATGTACTGTACAGTGTACATTCCTATTCCAACCACAAGCTAAAGTTTCATGGGGAATAGTATTCCAATATTACAACAAGTACAAACACATATAATATAAATATATATATATATTATTGGTAAATGTTACGATATATCTACTTACTTTAGATATTTTCATCTCCCGAAATTAACCCCATTACGTCGTATTAAAGGTAATTAAAACAAGTAACATATATTACCCAGTCAATCATTCTAATTACAATTAATCGTGATTACTGTTTGTGTTACTATGCCGTATTGTACTTCCTCCTTTTTCTACGTTTTTGACAGAGTTAAACCGTCCATGATCAGGGCAGACATCTAGATTGCGGTGAAAACTGTGTTTTTCTGATACTGTGTTGCGCGTGTTAATCCTTATTATTGATATTGGTATAAGTATAATAATTACTTGAAATGGTGTAGTTTTCGGAATTTAGTTTTGGTGTAGCCATTAAACGCCTTGGTGTAGCTGTAAAAGGAGAAAGAAGCGCAAAATGGCAAAAAAAAAAAAACAAAAAATCATCATAATACTTGTATCGAATGTGAAAACACGAATTTATTGCATTAAATATTATAAAATTTACGAGTTGAAAAATGCAGCAAAATAATCGGTTACTAGGCGAATCAAGCCGGAGAAAAATCAAAATATTGACAAACCAGTCGCTGGGCGAAATTGTTATTCTCACCTAAAAACACCTGCGTCTGAAACGTAAACAAGTTGTGGTAAAGATATTGACGTCACAAGAAGGCTTGCTAGAGAAATTATAAATATAGTGGACGGAATACCTCCAGTTAAATCGCGATCTGTTAATTATAATTAAAAATTGAAAAGAACAGGCCTTCCATTGATATGCTTGGTGTAACTATAAGTGACCAGCTCAGGTATGGGGGCTCCATCGAAGCCAGAGTAAAGCTGGCCTCTCAGAAGCTGGGCGTACTGTACAGGGCCCGCAGATACTTTAATAGTACACAACTGCTGACCCTGTACAAATCGCAAGTGCGGCCTACTGTCGAATTTGGCAGCCATCTCTGGTCCGGAGCCCCTAAATACCTGAAAAAAACCCTTGACTCTGTGCAGAAACGGGCGGTCCGTTCGATAGATTCCCCAATCTTAACAAACGGACTGCAATCTTTAGAGCACAGGCGTCAGGTAGGTATGCTGTCCTTGTTCTATCGGTATTACAATGGAAGATGCTCTGAGGAACTAGCGTCATTGATCCCTTCGGCACCGGTGCGTAGTCAGGATACACGCCAAACGCGCGCCCAACATTTGTACACGGTTGACATTTGTCACACGAGAACGGGTCGCTTCTACGATTCGTTCTTAAGTTCAACAGCTTGGCTGTGGAACGAACTGCCGGCCTCTGTGTTTCCTCCCTCCTACAACATGGGACTCTTCAAGACCCATGTTCACTCCTACCTCTCCACAAAAAGACCCTCCACACAACATCCCCAAAGATGACATAGGCCCTGAGGGAAATTATTTTCTTCAGGGCCTCCTGTGTGGAGTTAATATAAAATAAAAAAAAAAAAAATCCTTAGTGTCAACTAAATCCTCCATCACGGCACAATCATTTTAAAGATTACAACTACTTGCAAGAGCTGTTTACGACCGGCATTCTATCAGCTGAGCCAGACGCATCAGTCATCATTACAATAATGGGGCGTCTCCGTGTGCCGGCTCTTATAATCAAATGACCATGCTGCCGCTGATCACCTAGAGGCTGGCCAATCCCTGCTGCATTGATGCTGACAACCTAGAGGCTGATGAATTCCTCCTGGCTACCGACTGAACCAGTCACAGATGCTGACAACCTAAAGGCTGACTAATACCTGCTGGCTACCGACTGAACTGCCCACTGCCGGTGATCACCTAGAGGCTGGCCAATCCCTGCTGCATTGATGCTGACAACCTAGAGGCTGATGAATTCCTCCTGGCTACCGACTGAATTAGCTATTGATGCTGAAAACCTAGAAGCCGGCCAATTCTTCCTGGCTACCGACTGAATTAGCCATTGATGCTGAAAACCTAGAAGCCGGCCAATTCTTCCTGGCTACCGACTGAATTAACCATTGATGCTGAAAACCTAGAAGCTGGCAAATTCTTCCTGGCTACCGACTGAATTAGCCATTGATGCTGAAAACCTAGAAACCAGCCAATTCTTCCTGGCTACCAACTGAATTAGCCATTTATGCTGTAAACCTAGAGGCTGGCCAATTCTTGTTGGCTACCGACTGAATTAGCCATTGATGCTGAAACCTAGAAGCCGGCCAATTCTTCCTGGCTACCAACTGAAATAGCCATTGATGCTAAAAACCTAGAAGCCGGCCAATTCTTCCTGGCTACCGACTGAATTAGCCATTGATGCTGAAAACCTAGAAACCAGCCAATTCTTCCTGGCTACCAACTGAATTAGCCATTTATGCTGTAAACCTAGAGGCTGGCCAATTCTTGTTGGCTACCGACTGAATTAGCCATTGATGCTGAAACCTAGAAGCCGGTCAATTCTTCCTGGCTACCAACTGAAATAGCCATTGATGCTAAAAACCTAGAAGCCGGCCAATTCTTCCTGGCTACCGACTAAATTAGCCATTGATGCTGAAAACCTAGAAGCCGGCCAATTCTTCCTGGTTACCAACTGAATTAGCCATTGATGCTGAAAACCTAGAGGCTAGCCAATTCTTCCTGGCTACCGACTGAATTAACCATTGATGCTGAAAACCTAGAAGCCGGCCAATTCGTCCTGGCTACCAACTGAATTAACCATTGATGCTGAAAACCTAGAGGCTGGCCAATTCTTCATGGCTACCGACTGAATTAGCCATTGATGCTGAAAACCTAGAAGCCGGCCGATTCTTCCTGGCTACCAACTGAATTATTAGCCATTGATGCTGAAAACCTAGAGGCTGGCCAATTCTTCATGGCTACCGACTGAATTAGCCATTAATGCTGACAACCTAGAGGCCGGCCAATTCTTCTTGGCTACTTACTGAATTGGCCATTGATGCTGAAGCCTAAAGGCTGGCCGATTCCTGCTGGCTACCAATTGAACTGGCCACTGCTCCAGCAGTCACCTACGCCATTTGCTGTATCGTATGGCGCGATGATGCACAATGAGGTCCAATCTGAAATTATAGCTGAAAGGATTCAGATTGTATCAGTTTTCTATCTGTGTTTTAAATCCCAGTTGTATTGAAATACATATAACTATTTCTTGTGAATTGGGTTGGCTGTAAAAAATAGGAAGTACCTATAAGCTACACCTCTTTGTACGTTCTGTATACCAGAACAATACTTGCAATTAAAACGTGAATCCTGATTCGAATCGTCTTTATTTTATGATGGTTTGAATAGAACACCTCACGGTGTTTTACTTAAATCATTACCCAGGTTGAGGACTGATGTGTGCCGGTGCTTATTATTTACAGTCTTTTCTTGTGCAGGCAAACACGTCCCGTACAATACTTTTGTCTGTGAAAATATCAAATCACGGATTTCCAATAACAACTTATTTAGAAGGAAGAAACACAACAAGGCAAACCAAATAATCAATGATGAATTTTGGCCTTGTAAAATGTCCAATAACATCTTACTTCACCATGCATATGTTTAAGTGTTATTAAGGGTGTTAATGTACCAAAAAATTATATTTCGCATTCAAAATTTTCGATCATAATCATAAAATTGTTCCGATTAATTATTTTTATTATTGGTTAATTATATGTTATGTATGTGAACACCCTACTAGTTTGGATCTTTTTTTAACAACGAATGTTTTTTTGAACTAAATATATGTATTTGTTTCATTACAATATGGCTATGTCAGAAAGGATAAGCACATTTCGGTACCAAAAAGCTGATCACCTAAATACTTATTTAATTATAATTTCGAAGAAATCTTAGAATTGACCCTGTTGCTTTTCAGAATTCCTTATAGAACTATGTAGATAAGTGGCTGGGATTACTTGGAAGGTTATGATTTGTAATACAAACAACAATAACAATAACAAACATCAGAAAAAGAGAGCAAGTAGCTATTTGGCGTAAACATCAAATTTGAGCCGATCGACCGGGAAATACAAAAATAGTGTTTTTTTTACTCAATACGTAGTAACAGTACTATAGTTATAAATATTTTACATGAGTAAAGACAGACATCACTTTATGTAACGTTTTGTCCTAAATATAATATATGTAAATATTATTTATTGTAAAACACCACTTTATTTTTTTAAATACTTATTTTTAATATAATTATTGTATTTAACCCTGAATAAGGAACGATGATTCTGAAACCGGTCAGAATAATATTCTAAATAAAATAATTACCGTAATTAGTTTTTGGGTGTTATTTCACCGTGATGCGATTCCTCATTCTTTAGATAAGGTGTTAGTAGACAGCAATAATATCAACGGGGGAGATGTAAACAAAACTTTAAAACTCAAATTGTATGTTTAACTAATAATTTTTTTTTTTTGGTTTTATAATAAAAAATATTCGCCAAGTAAATTGACAATATTCTGGTTACGACCCAAAACTAAGTGATTTAATTTGTTTTTAGATTCAGGAGACCCAGATTTTTTTCCCAAGGGTCTATGAAATCGTTTGGGAGGATATACGTATATTCCTTCCACTGCGGCACAAGGCGATGGATAGAGAGACTAGTTGGAGAGGTCAAAGGGTCTCCCTAAGCCATTTTATAAATTTGTTCAATTACGTTTGCTAGCTTAGATATTAATACGAGTAAATACCTTCTTTGAGATCCTTGATGGTCCAAGCTAATTAGATTCCGATGATTACGGTTTATCATGTGATATAGTAAGGAGACAATAGTATAATACGCACATACCCTCCAATTACATGAATTCTGCTTGCATGAACGTCCTTGTGCTTTGTGTACTCCTCTGACAGAAAGCCCACTTGCCAATGAGCTTTCAGCGTTATTAAGCACTGCGCCGCAAATCCCACTAATTGCTGCAAGTCACTAATGACAGATGATTCCGAATGATGAGTCAAAGGGCTTGTGATCGACATCGGCTGTCAAAAATGTACTAGAGCTCAAGCCCCTACACTTTGCATTCGGCCCTTGTGCAAAGCGCAGAATGAAAAGTGTTAATTGGAAGGCTTTTTTTAAAATACAAAAAGACTATTGAATTATGCTGTTTTAATGCAACTATCTCTCTGAAACTAGCTCTACGAGGTGTTTTGTTACAGCAAGGAAAAAATAAATTAAAATGTTATTTGGAAAAATTCATTAAAAGCATATTTGTTGATGTAATAATACAGGGTTTTCCAATAAGAGGTGTTATTTTGAATAGCCCGCTATTTCGGTAGATGTTATTTTTGAATATGTCATTTTTTGACATTTGACTAGTAAAAACTACGTCATTAATAAAAATGGAACGATACACGCTTCAACAACGCATTGAAATTATGAAATTGAGTCACTTGAGTGAATCAAATGCAAATCATCTTGAGTGATGAGGCCCATTTCCACCCAAGAATTATTGTTGAAAAGCCTCTCTATCTTCAACGTGTGACTGTTTGGTGCGGTTTATGGTCCGGCGGAGTCATTGGACCTTAATTTTTCGAAAATGAGGCTGGAGCAACAGTTTCGGTGAATGGATCGCTATCAAGAGATGATTGATGATTTTTTATGGCCGGAATTGGATGGTATTGATCTGGACAACGTTTACTTTCAACAAGACGGTGCTATGTGCCACACAAGCAACGAAACCATTGATCTTTTACGATTGAATATCAAAATAACACCTCTTATTGGAAAACCCTGTACTATAAATTAAATAAATAAAAAAGAAAATAAGTTTAAATCATTTGCGCCATTTTTGTTGCCAATCGTTTTCGACGGCGCTTCCTTCTTTCTGCAAAATGGGTGTTATGGTAGCCCATTTACCTTACTACGCATAATAATGAATATATCAGCACGTGGCCGGAAACATAACATGCGTCGACGGCATGTCAACAATCGGATGATTACCAATACATACGCGGACGTTCGCGATATCACTGCATGGTACGGCCTACGCGTACTAACGACCAATCAAATGTCCGAATGAGGAAACGTGACCTTACAAGGAGCGATGCGACCCTCTTCCACTTGCCTCGAGTAGCAAACGGCAGAAGTACTTGCCGGCCGACCCAGGCCGCCAGTCATTGAGACCCGGTTGAGATTAACACGATGGATTTAGTCTCCCGTCCGCGGGGTGCCGCCGATTCCCGGCCTCATTACGTTTTATAACTGTGCCGTATCTCCAAGTCCAAGTTCACAACTTCAGGACTATCACCAGCCAACCACACAGACATGGATATAATTGTGTCATATCCCTGTGCCGCTGCCGTGCACTAGCAGCCGACCAAGCTGTACCAACTACAGGCCCTTGCCGCCTGCCGCCCTCCTTCGCCCGGAGCCGCCCAACAGCCGCCCTTGCTGTCCAATACTCAGTCTCTGCATCTGCTCTGCCGAGGCTCTGTCGCTCTGCCGCCGCTCTGTTGCTGTCTGCCGCCGCCTTGCAGTCCTGCGCGCCCGCACACGCTGCCGCCGCCCCTTGTAGGCGTCGTACTGCCGCCCTCAACAGCCTAGGCTCTCCACCTATGGCATCCTACGTTAATTCACACGTGAGCTACTAATGTACTTAATTCTAACAGAGCCATAGATTCCGTAGATTGCCATAGTAAAATATAGGCCTTAAATTGCCATGTATCTTATAGAACAGTCTGACCTTCCGTATTATGTGTTAATAAACTTGTCATCCCAGATAACCTGTTTCATTGCAAATTGTACTAATACCCACCCCCTGTATAGAGGGAGTTTTATCCTCTGCCGGCCTCGGTAGCCTTTCTGTAATATACATATAGGTATGTATATAACACAATAACACGATAACATGATAACTTTAACTGTCCTAAGTTAACACTGGCGACCCAAGTGGTGCTAGGTTACGTTAACTAACAATTAAACAGTTAACATGGGTCTCTTCATGACCAAGGTTCATTCCTACCCTTCATTAAAAATACCAGTTACACACCTAGCTTGTCCTATACCGAGTATCTGTGCGTTTTTAATGATGTGTGTATATTTTCAAGTAGGTACTTGACATATTTATTGTTACTGAAAGGTCAAGAATATCTTAAAAAAACGCCAAGTTTAGTATAAAAACCTAATATTTTCACGAAAATGATCTTTGAATAAGCGGCGTAACCTATATTCCCACGGTTCCCCGTTCTTGGCTCGGTAATGTTGTTATACGGCAAGCTTTCAAACACTTGCTGTGTGCCCTAACTCTAGAGTGCTGTCCATAATGACGCTTCCCAGAATCGCTTACCGCGATGCCATTGACTTATGCCTGTCATAAAACAGAAAATAATATCATCAACACATTTGCAGGATTTAAACCGTTTTGCCGTGAGGATGGCTTTTTCTTCAGAAATATTCAATTTTGTAAACCAGAAGCCAAGAAACGATCTGTTATTTTTTAGACATCAACCTTTGAGTGTGGGTATTTTCTACATTTGCAAAACCTAGTGATTTCCTTGGTCCTACAAAATGGGCTTTATAAAATAATGATCTATCTTCATGCAAACATTGATTACTTTTAGCCAAACATCCAGATATCTGTCACACTTGTGGCATGCCAATTTCAGACTTTCAGTAGTACCTAGTTGTTAGTAGACGTAGAAGTTACGCATTTGAATCCCACCACAGCGCGTGCATATTACTAATGTTAACTGAATTATACATTTTTATGGGATCTGCCAATATGAATGTTGTGATATGGATAATATTGGAATATTTCAAAGAGCTCTAACCCACCAACTTATTATATAAAATTACTCATGGTTTAAAAAAAATTGTTTTACAAACATTCAAACGATACGGAACAAAAACTGTTTAATGTTATGTCTTCTACGATTGGTGTCATAGTTACTGATTTTAATTGTTCAGAAAAAATCGCTCTAAAACATTTATTAAAACCATCTTTTTTTTTTTTAAATTTATTTATTTCATCAAAAAATTACAGAATATATATAATATATCATTAGTAAGTTGTATAATTATATGTCAGTTAGAAACAATGAAATTGTTGAAAGAATAATGTTACAATAATACGGCAGTTTCTAATATAAGAAAAAATATATATGAATGTAAGAGTGTTATATAGAAATGGCATAATATACTATATTTTAGGTTGTGCATAACCTGCCTCACTAGGCGAACCTGTATTGAGGCAGAATTTTTAGTTAATTATTTCTCCATTTAGTCTATGGTTTGCTAATATGTAAATGTTTAATATGGGTTCCCATACAGCAATCCATTATCTAACCATATAACCATCGATATAATTTAACAGATTGATGTACCTTACAAAGTTGGTTTTAATACTGTGGCAAGGAACATTGACAGTTTAATTATCGCATGTATGCAATGCTTAGTGACAGTAAAAAATTTATCTTCCTATTCCCATACATAATTATTGCAACACAAAATAATAATAATCACATTTTTCTACCTGATTTCTTGTAAAGTGTTTTAGTAGGTATTTGAACACTTTAGCAAATGTAAACTTGTTTGCATAATCAGGAAAATTCCCAGCAAAAAAAAGAAATTTTGAATCTGGTTCCTATGTTTTTACGAAATATACAAAAAATATTCTGAATCGAAATTTTTGCAAAGTGGCAACCCTGATTCCCCTGCTTCCTTTCTCCCCCACCTCCGCAGTGCTAGTGTGGCACGTACACGTACAGGCTTTAATTGCTATTCGCATCACATGTCTCTCTTATTGCCCTGAATACGTCATCAAAACACGGGAGAGTGGTGACTTTTGCAGGGAAAAATACACCGTCGGCGGAAACATACCGCCGCGCCGCGCCGGCGAGTCGCTCCCGCCACCGTTAGCAGGGCCGGGCTCAAAATTTAAATTTTACAATGACAGGCGGGTGTGACACTGACGAGGGAGCAAGCCGCGCCTCGAATAATCGTTACGAATTATTCGAATATATTAACTCAATGGGGGTGGGAGAGGTTTAAAGTTACAGAGTGAAGAGCGTTTCACAGATGGTATAGCGTGAAGGTCACTTTACAACAGGGATAACCCTAAAATTCGATTATTTCTTCTCTTCACTGTGACTGTTAACTGTGGTGACATCTGTGACCTTTATAAGAAATGACACGATAAAATATTGTAGATAATTTATTCCAAAGCTTTCAGTAAAGCTGTACATATATACATCAAATACAAAGTATTTTCTAAATACATATTTAGCGCGAGCGATTCTGAACTTATTTTTCATACAGTTCCTAGAAAACAAATTCTTCGATTTTTGTATGGAAGACACCGATGTCCCATCCACAGTTGACAGGGTAAATACATGTGTATGATTTGTAGGTATTTTAGTACATACAATTAGAAAATGAGTTCAAAATAGTACATTTTTATCACTTATGCGTTGGATTTTAATGAAAAGTGTACATAAATAAAATTATAGTTGCCCAGCTGCGGCTTGCTGTTATATACCACATCCGCATAATATGAAGGTCCATCTGTCGTAAAAATAGTGCTTAAAACCTATGGTAATTTGGTCATTTTATCGACATTTACCGCTGCTACTCAAAATTCGGAAAATAGTTTAATTTTAAAGTATTTAAATATACGGTTTTGAATGTTAGTACAGCTAAACTACCTTCGATTTTAAAGACTGATTTTGATACAGTACAGGAATCTGGGGCGCAATCTGTCCAGGTGTGATGGACGTGTGTATCCATACCTCCCACTGTGGTGCAAAGTGGTTGGTCGAGGGAGAGTTCGGCTGAAGAGGTCAGATCAGTCTTTCCCGATCCGACCCGCCACTCAGTAAGGCAAACCTCACCCTATGATTCACGGGTACCCCATGCTAAGTCACCAAACGTAGCAAACCACTCGGAGTGACCAATAAATGGTTCCCGGGTTTGCGTCACCAATACCCACCTCCCAAATTGAGAAATTCCTTGACAATATTGTATTTTATACATAAACCCGTGCACCTTATTTCGGTTGATAATATACCACAAGAAAAACATAAATTATTAGTATTACACAAAGAAAAAATTGTACTACTTTTTTATCAAGATACTGTTTAAGTGTGACTGCATGACCATTTCCTTATAAAACATTAGTCATTAAGGATATATCTGAACACGTGTTCAACATTGGTAGCCCTTGTCCGAATTAATAAAATGGACGAGATGCAAAAATACTATTATTTTGAAGAACACGTGTTTCGACTTCCTCATAACATATGCGTGCTTTACTACTGATAGTTTGTTATGAAATCTGTCAAAACATTAGCTGTACGCCTCTAGTCCCGTTTTTTTAACATGAAAACGAATAATTTCACCATGTTTTTTAATAAATTCACAATATTTCACTAAGTTTTCTACGTGTACATGCATCAATGTGCATATTATTGGTTATTATACACGTGGAAAAAACAGCGAAGCGCAAATTAATAAGCACATATTTTTAGAATTCGGGAAACAAATATTGGTTGTAGACATAAAGTGTAAACATAATAAAAACAACATTCATTTTAAAATAATTAAGTTCCATGTTTTAATCAAAATAACAATGTTTAGTATTTAATACATATTAGAAATAAAAAAAATAGTTTTCTTAACGTTGTTATATTTTCCAGATAATTTTCCATTTCGATAAAAAAAAATCACCACGTAGTTCAAGCCTTTGAAACTCTGTATCATTGATTGGAGGATCTCTGGAGGATATGGAAAATTGTGTATTGAGACGGTTTAAAAGCATGTGTTTTTTTATGTTTTTTAAATTACTTGCTGGTCGAGTGCCTTATCCCTCGGCCTTCGTGGTCACGACTAGAAAGCTAGAGGTTCGAGGTCGCAGGTTCAAATCGCGGCGTGCTCAAAGTAATTTTTATTTGATTATTTTGTGTTCTTTCACATATTTTTATTTATACTGGGTTTTTACAGACGATCTCACTAACGTGAGAACAATCCAGTTATAAAAACTCAGTTAACATACAAATACACACACAAAGACACATTAATTCTCATATACCTAAATAAAGATTAAAATATAAAAAAAATAAAAATAATAATTCAAAATTAAAAATAAATATGAAATACAAACATTACAGAGAAGTAAGAGACGCAAGTAATACATAATATAATCAGTGAAACATATTATTTAACAAGAGCAGAATTTTTTTTCTGAATCCATACAAATTATCGACAAATATATCTACTTCAGCACACTCAATCTTATTGTACAATCTACACATTTGGGTCAAAGGGCTAAAATACGCGATATTATTTTTGAAAATATGAATGTGAATAAGACAAGAAGTGTGTGGCAAGACCGAGTTCTTTGGCGGTCCGTCCTCTCTGCCTATCCCTGCGGAAAACGGCGTAATGGTTAGTTAGTTAGTTACTAATTAAAAAAAAATAGTATATTTGGGCACTTTCCAGATTGGAAGATAATCTCAGTATTGCCATGGTGTAAGACCACCATTCAGAATTGAAACTTTCCTTGAAATGACTTTGGCCATCATGTTTGGTGACCAAATCTGAATGGTCTGGAACTTCCCCACCTTTCTATACCCCATCTCCTTTACTCTCCACTACCTTCAGCCTCACAATATTCCCGAATCGAAGATGCCGTAGGACTGGCTCGAGACGGTTGGGAGCAGTTTGGACTCAACAAATTATTATAAGCAATAATGACTCGCCTGAAATATCTAAACAAATTGAAAATATCTCTCGAGTAAAAATAAATGCCTATGACGAGAATTGAACCCGCACCTTCTGATTGCAGGTCAGGTGCTCTGAAGCACTAAGATACGTCAGCTTAATTTATTCATTCCCTTCTTCTCTTTTTTTCCATATTTTTTTGTATAAGACATTTGACTGTCCTAAAACGGGAATTCCTCTTATTTAGATAGACAAAATATTTTTTAAATGTGTATTCGTATATCTTGAGCCAATTAAATAAATATATTTAAAAAAACGATTAAATTTTGTAACAAATGAAATTCGAAATTTGTATAAAATTTACATCTCTGCCTTTAGCATTTTCAATTAGACGATATTCAAAGGCTGCCGGGAAAAATGATTAAATGAACGTTCTAGAGAATAAATTACATTATTATCTTCTGTCAGCTTGAAAAAAGTTAACTGGAGCATGGCACTCCACGTCACTCTTAATTATTAACTTATTTTGACTTGAAAGCAATTAGAAGCTCGTGAGGATTTACGTAAATCAGATTGCGATTTATAACTAACGAAACTCGGCTCAGGTATTCTTTTTAAGTAATTCGCTGTGAATTAAGATCATTTGTATGTGGGCGAAATAACTTTTAGATGTTGTTTCTTCACTGAAGACAAAATTACGAAAGTTTTTTATTATAAAGTGGAAATTTAAAAATGAAAGATTAAACTATGTATTTTTTGTGCGTTTGCTTGTAACATTTTCAAAATTTAATAAATATTGTATGTTAATAAAAAGAAAAGAAGACTGTTGATTATCAGTACCATAAAATGCCTTTTCTATTGAAAGTGCTTAACTTTCTATTATATAATGCCTTTCGCTTCTTTCTTGCTTATGATCTTGAAAGACCTGCAAATATGTCATTACCGTCAATAAACGGTGTTTACGTAGGTACCAAAATAAATACTGGAAAAAACATAATTTTAAACGTTTAGTAGACTAATTTCCCAACAAAAACATCCCATGCTGGCCACAAAAATCATAGCTTCGGGATATGCAAGACCTTTTTTCTCAGAATTTGGTTCTTTCTATGATCTTTATTTATGGAGATGTATGTTGAATCCTCAAAGGAGGTCTAAACAATGGTCGATCCCCAAAGGTTGGAACGTGGAATAAATCTTAAATCTGCTCTACAAAAGTAGACACCTCCAATAAAATATATAAAGTGGTTCGGTTGACTTTACTGATAAACCTATATCGCTTAGGGCGATGAAATAACAAAAGGATCGAGTGTTAAAATTAATACGATTTTCGGGATATTGAAATTGATAGGATCACTCACCCAAATCCTTATCAGTAGGTAAACATTACATTTAAATAATAGAAAGTGAGGGGTGTTCAGTATCTATAAATATATCAGTAATCGCAGCTTACCACTATTTCGCATACTTAATAAAGCTGATAAATTCAGGATGAAATTTACGCTGTCGTTAAAAACCATATTTATGTTCTACATGAAAACCATATCATTAAAATAAAATTTTGAGAGAGATCAGCGGGAAATGGGTTAGTAGTTTTGAAAGAGAGACAAATTCTTTAAAAGGAAACATGTATAAATGGCAAGAAAACTATTGCCCTTTTCCTAGACCTGGCCAAGGCATTTGACACTATATCTCATAAAATTCTTTTACAGAGACTTAGAAATATAGGAATAAAGGGAAAAGCTTTTCAATGGATAGAAAATTATATATCTAATAGATTTCAACAAACCAGAATTAACGAGGCTATTAGCACTTCACTAAAATACACTTTTGGGGTACCACAAGGAAGTACACTTGGGCCCCTTCTCTTTATTATATACATAAACGAACTTTGTAACCAACACATTGGTGGCAAAATTATCACGTTCGCTGACGATACAGTTATTTTGTTTGAAGGAGATGATTGGAAAGAAACACACCACCTTGCGAACACAGGTATAAACAGAGTAAAACAGTGGCTGGACAGTAATTTGCTTACATTAAACATACAAAAAACAAAATATCTCACATTTAGCGCTACCCTTGCAGGTCAACCCAAAACACCTAATCACCTCACATTACATAATATTAAGTGTAGCCTTGGAAATAATAACCATACTTGTAAATTCGAAACCCTTGAATGTGTTAAATCTATTAAATATTTAGGTATAATAGTGGATAACCATCTTAAATGGAAGCAACAAATTGAAAACACAGCTAATAAAGTGCGCAAGCTTATTTATATATTTATAGCATTGCGGGAAATTATAAAAACTCAAGACATTAAAAAAATATACTACGGGCTCTGTAACTCCGTCATAACCTACGGTTGCATTGGATGGGGTGGAACAGGATTAACAATATTATACCCGCTACTGAAGGCACAGAAATCCATTCTACGCGTCATTATGAAGAAACCCTTCAGATACTCGAGCGACGCTCTCTTCAAGGAGTTTAATGTGCTTGATGTTCGACAGTGTTACATAAAAAAAAAAACAATCTGCGTCCACAAAAATAAAAAAAAACGATAACAGTCGATCATAATCATCAAACCAGAAGTAAGAGCAGAAACGACCTTTCTATTCCAACTAGCAATACTGCGGCTTATCAAAAAGTTTTCTCATACCTGGGACCAAAAATATACAACAAAATCCCCTATCAATTTAAACTGTGTGAATTATCAGCCTTCGGTACTAAAATTACTAAATGGTTATTAGACTTAGGTAGGACAGATTCCGAAAAATTATTAAAAAACGTAGTCTGAGTTGATTTCTTCGATTTTGTATTTTGTATTTACCTAAAAAAAAAATTTTTTATTTTTCTTTCCTACATGTCATTGATATATTATATTTTTATTTTATATTTTACATGTTAATGGATTTTATTGTTTATTACTGCTAAATTGTATTTTCCTAAAAAAAATTATTTTCTTTCTATTTTTCTTTCTTACATTTATATGTTATATTTTAATTTTATTTTTATATTTTACATGTAACTACCTGGAATTATGTACACGCAACCTGCCAATTTGACTGTCCTAAAACGGGAAACTTCCTAGTTGGACAGTCAAAGCTTCCTTTTATATTTGTATATCTTGTATGTAATAAATGTAAAATAAAAAAAAATAAAAAAAAGCAAAAAAAAAGGTCTATATTCTTGGCATACCTTATATTGTAGGCAATAGGCATTCAAATTGCTTGACAAACGGAGTCTAGAAACTTTAAGATTTTTAGATTTCAAGCACAAACATGGTTTTTATTATAATAATATTATATAATTTTATAAGAAAGCATAAAAGTTAATCAAGTAAAACTGTAGCTATTATACTATTTTTTTAAAGTTGTTTCCTTTACGCGTTCATACATTTCTAATAAAAAAAAAGTTTTTTAGTAGTTTAAATTTATATTTTTTAATTAGTAATTTATTTTTTTATTTATATTCTACTCAAGCGAAACGATAGGAAATCCTTCAATTTATCTAATGCATATTTTTTGGTTTCATAATATACACCAATTCGTTTTAAAGATTAATCAAAATAGCGATTTAGCACTAAGCTTTGCCTTAAAGATCATTTTTTATAATATTGTTATTTTTTTCTCTAATGTCCTTTATCAGGGTAAAGGCTTTGGGAATGTTGGTGTTTTTTTTAGATGATATGAAAACCTTACAAATTTTCCACTTTAGTTGGATTAACATTAAAATGTTATGCTCTTGAGTTTATACTCAATAATTTAAAGCACCTAGATTAATGGGGTGGTGTGTACGGTTTTGGCAGCGGATGCGTCTGCCCATTTTCTGTGTGGAGGCTGGATCGGGAGAAATTGATTGAAGGGAACCTTTTGACCTCTTCAGCCGAACTCATCGCTTTGCACCGCAGTGGGAGGGATGGATTCTAACGTCCTTCACTCCTTGACACATTGACCTCCAGATTCGTATCCACCCTTCATACCTTTTTCCTTCCCAGAACTTCTTCTCATTAATTTCCTTCAAAATATCCTGCACCAAGCATCCCCAAAGATGACGTAAGTCCTGAGGGAAACTATGTTTCTCAAGGCTTCTTGTGTGAAGCTAATGTAAAAAAAAAACAAGTTAAGTTTTTTTTTTAGTAAAGTCCTATTCACATATAGGCGATATTCGCTGCCGCTGTGGTAACGAAATCCGAGTCGGTGTGCGATGTTCTCACTGTTCTATCCGAATTAGGCGCATTTTTTTTCTGCTATAAGTTTCTCAAGTCTAGTTAGTAACGTTCCAGCCATTCGTAAATAAATACATACACTGTAGTCGTGCGTGACCACCGAACAAAAATTGTTATTGAAATGGATAGTGATAGTGCAGTTGCACTATCTAGAATTTTTTTCTAAACTATATACTTCTTATATTCTCTTGAACTCTATACGCCTTATTTTCTTGTGTATTGTAAACTTTCTATATTTCTTTTAATTTCTTCTATATCATGCATTATATATCCTCTTAATGTACTTTATATATACTCGTAATCAACCACCACAAAACGGGCATGTGCCTAGCTTGGTGGTCTAAACATTCTTAATGACTGTTATAAACAAGGCACTGAATAAACAAAAACAATGTACTGTTGCATTCAGCTAATCATACTTTGTTGTTGATCATTAAAAACATTAAATATTTTCACTTGGTAAAACACCACTTTTTTTCCAAACGATTTCTGAACGACTGTTCCTTCAGGGTTAACATATTGTATGAGGATAATATATTGTTTTATAACGGGTTTTCCAATAAGAGGTGTTATTTTAAAGAGCCCGCTATTTGGGTAGATATTACTTTTGAAGCTGTTGTTTTATGACATTTGACAAGTAAAAACTATGCCATTAATAAAAATGGAACGATACATGCGACAACAACGCATTGAAATTATTAAAATTCACTTGAGTGAATCAAATGCAAATCATCTTGAGTGATGAGGCCCATTTCCACCTTGATGGCTTCGTCAACAAGCGAAATTGTCGCATCTGGGGTTCGGAAAACCCAAGAGTTATTATTGAAATGCCTCTTTATCCTCAATGTGTGACTGTTTGGTGCAGTTTATGGTCCGGCCTTGTTATTGGACCTTACTTTTTCGAAAATGAGGCTGGAGCAACAGTTGCGGTAAAAAGATCGCTATCGAGAGACGATTAATGATTTTTTATGGCTGAAATTGGATGATATTAATTAAGACAACGTTTACTTTCAACAAAACGGCGCTACGTGACACACAAGCAACGAAACCATTGATTTTTTACGATTGAATATCAAAATAACACCTCTTATTGGAAAACCCTGTATTCCTGTATTACATAACTCTGATGATGGAACGGCGGTGGTAGCGAAACCGGTCGGAAAAATTCTCTAAATAAAATATTGTTTTACTAAGTGTTATTATTTTATAAAAACACAATATATGAATTAATTGGGTTAAACATTATATAGCTTTATATTGTATTTTATATACCTCTTTGAATGCATTTCTTTTAAAGTAAATATACTGCAGCAGCACCGGCTTTGTTATTCCAAATGAAACTCAAATAATGGAGATTTCCAAATAGAAAAACCTATCGGTAATATTATTTCTTGCTCAATTTACTGAACTGAATCACCACTAAGATCCAAGATCAAACACATTATCGGCGGCGGTGCATTTGGTTCTATATTAGTTTAGCTGCGTCGAGTTTCCAATTACAGTGATTTCATGCAGCGCCACATGCACTGCTGCAACTGCAACTACGACTGTTTGACTCCTACATATTAACTGCAGCTGTCACGGTGTATTTGTCCGGGAAATGGAGAGCGTCTAGTTCGGAGAGCTAAGTGCATTCGACATTCTACATAACAACTTAGATTGACGCCGCTTGCTGAACTGCAGATTGCGCCACGGCCTGCTTTGTTGCGCGTTAGCAATTATTGTATTCGCGATCGTAAGTTAACATGATTACGTTATTAATGAATACGGAATTTGTGTTGGCTTGAGTTAATTTAAGATTGAGGCAAGGAATAAAATGTTTTAAACCACTGGTTTACGGACTCATCTGTTATAATAACAGCTATTACTGAATAAATTATAACCGCGTTTACGCATGCATTATAGACATAGAATAATAAATAACACATGTGCCTTGTCGGCGTGTTTCGTGGTCCTAATATTTGCCTAATCGAGGCTTAAATTTCTGAGATAATATTTTATTACGAAATTAAAATGGGATGGAGATCTACGATGTCAGTACGTGAAACGGAGCGCTGGGCTATTGGGCTAAATATAACATTTTTGGTTAACATTCAAATTTAAATTGACGGTTTTTCCAATATCTTATTATTTATTCTATGATTAAATAAGCATATTTTATAGTCCTTTTCACTTTCAAATTCTGTACGCGAAAGTGAATTAAAATAAAATATCAACTCAAAAGACGAAAAGCAAATAAACAGTTTTTTTCATTTATCTTTGTACAAGAAAACATGTCTAGGCACACGACTCCTTAAAAAATCTCTTGTCATAACGGACAGATACGCTTATTTTGTAAATAAATTCAATTTTATGCGGGTATTTATGGAAATTCTAACAATTTCATTATTTGCCCGGGGCTTTTTTGTAAGTCCACTTAATATGTCCTTTCTTACATTGGAGGTCAGTCCATCGCTCCCGGCCGCATAACCTGACAAATTTCAATTGCATGATATAGTACAATTTAGAATGAGATACAAGTTGAATTAAAGTCGAAATTGATATAACATGACGTAAATGGTTGGTGACGTCGCAGAGGCCCGAGGAAGTCGATCAAGTGAAATAAATACTTACAAATGATCTTTTCCTGTTTTTTTTTGGTAAATATTATTTTTTTACCACATGAATTTAATAAAACTATATAATCAAATAATGTTTTTCAACAACCTTAAAGCCTTTTGAGTATTTTTATTTTATTTTTTATAGTGAATACCTCACAAGAGTCCCAACTGCTCCCGTCTGGAGCCAGTGAGACTATGGCATCCCCAATTGGGGGATGTTGTGAGGCTGAAGGTAAGTGGGGAAGTACCTGGCTATTCAGATCTAGTCACTAAACACGGCTAAAGCCATTTGGAGCAACGTTTCAATTCTGAATGGTGGTCTTACACCAGGGCGATACTGGTAGTATCTTCCACTCTGGAACGTGCCGCAAATATACTATATATTATTTTAATTAATTAATTGTGAAATAACACAAATTAATCAAATAAAATTTATTTGCGCACGCCGGGTTCGAACCCGCGACCTTCGGAATGGCAGTCCAATGCGTTACCACTGGACTATGCCGGCCGTCAAATGAGTATGAATGTAAATGTCAATAAAAAGGTTTATATTGTGACAAAGTTTCCGATTTTTTGGTTTATAATAATAATTTTTAGTTGTATGAACAAGATAAAAGTGAAGTGACAATTTTCTTGCAACTTTTTTTACATAAAATACCTGTGTGTTGTGAATTTTGAATTCTGTAAAATTTTTCGACGTTTTGATCAAAAAAGTTGTTTGTTTTTAAAATTTTATAATATTAATACTAAGCTAGCAGTTAAAAACCCGCTCCGCGGGTTTCTGCTGCTAGGCCCTGCTAGGCGGCACTTGATTGGGCTGCGCCCAGTTTAAGTGATACTAACAACAGTTACATTTAAAAGATAGATATTAGGTCATTCACAGAGAGAGGGTGAGTATATATTTTTAAAAAACGGAACAGGAAGGAGTTAATGAATAATAACATGCTCAATTTAGGCATAATAAGAATGACAGTTGTTTGAATAAATGAAATTTTACGTATTTGTGATGGATTATTTCAAATAAAACACTATTATTGGCTACATGTCTACAACTGATATTAACTGTTATGGTACCCAATATAATTTGCTCATAGGATACGTGCAGTGCTTAAATGTGTGTTACAACTGTCAATGTCTATAAGTTGAATCAATATCGTATAGTTTGTCACAACAATTAAAGATAGTTATAACAAAGTTTACTGAAATAATAGATTATTACATATTGATTAATTTTACCCGTGTTTATGGATAAAATGAGGGTAATTGTGCGATGAGATTAGCAGTCGGTTTAATTAAAAGGTGTGAACTTTAGTCCAACTGGTGGTAATTCTTTACCTTAAACTGTTACTATATCTAATAAAGTTTAAAGTTAGATTATATATCCACCTTCATCAGGAGAGTAAAAATCTATATATAAAGGTAGATTAGTACAATATAGCGCCCCTGAGGTGATATCTCACAAAAGCGGCGCTATGCAAATTGTCCAATTAATAAATAAATATAATGTTTACATTTTATTATGTACGTATGCATTGATATACAATGGAAATAGATAAAATAATGTTATCCGATTAAACTTTATTTTATTAAAAAACAAATAACTTTTTTAACATCACTTTATTATACACAACCAATACATGTTTCATGAACGAAGTATACACCGAAGTCAAAAATTAAATATAGATTACAATTGGAAAAAAGAAGTGGAAGGGGGGGGGGGAGGGGTAAGAGTTGGCAGAGTTTATAAGAATTAGGAATTACAATATGAAAGACCAGTTAAGTGGGAAAATATTTAAAAGAGAGTTTATAAAAAAAAATTCTTGTTAATTATATCTACTTTTATAAACATGTTCTCTTATTTCTAAAATTTCGAAATTATTTATTTGTGATGCTTTATATCCTGTGTGAAGTATTTTAATCCCTGAAAAAAATTGCATGTAACCATAAAACAATATATTCATAAGACAAATAACATTTAATAACGGTTATTCTAATAAATTGATAGTTTAAATCTTAATAAAAAAATTTAACATATTCTCTTCAAACGGTATTTTTACCCTATTTCTTAAGATATAAGTAAACAATGCGTAGAATTCTGTTTGTGGATAACGATACTTCTAAAATTATATATGAAAACATTCCTGGTACTATTCAACGGGCGTTTTACACTAATAACAGAATGAAGAAATATATTCTTAATAATAAAGATGGCGAAAATCAAAAAAAAAAATTAGGAGTTTATAAACTCAATTGGGATATTTGTAATTTCTTTTAAAAAGGTAGAACCAATAGAAACTTTGAAGTCAGAACTAAAAAACATCTGAGGGTTCTAAATGGAAATAGTGAATCTGAGTTTGCAAATCATCTTTTGAATCACACTTTCGATAAAAATTCAGGTATTAAAATACTTTGCTCAGGATTAGAGCATGGCAAATAAATAATTTTGAAATTTTAGAAATTAGAAAACATGTCAATATAAAATCAGATATAATTAATAAGCAAAAAAAAATTATAAATAATAATGAAAAATGCCATTGCAAAGTTGAAATAAACTTCCAGCGAAATCTTATTATTAAACGCTTGATGTTCAAGTAATTTTGCATATTTAAATATACGCGCCAGTAATTTGGTTCGTTCTTACACCGCCAGATGTGCGCTCTGTCGGCCACCTATTGCCGCGGTGCGTATCGGGCATATTGAATTAACGCGTGCTTTTTTCGTCAAACGTCAAACGTAATCACGTAATTGTGGATAATTTTTACTGTAATGTAATTAATCTAATGGATTATGAACTTTCTAAAACATATTTTCTTCGATATTATCCAAAAATTGTATGAGCAGAAACGATATTTTTGAAAAAATATCGTATTACATGTGGCGATTCTATTTCAGTATGAAATCGTGTCTTAATTTTTAATGTCTAATTTTTTTTGTATCCGGTCGCCTGCAAACCGAAATGAACCTTACGGTTGCTTAAAATTGAGGGGCAGAGTGGTATTTTTTGCCTGCCGACCCCTAATGTAGAATTTATCCGAATTACATAATTTGAATTTGACCAATCAGAGGGCCTACATCGTCCAGACGCTAGGACAGTAATACTATCAGATTCTGCAGATTTTCAAACCAGAAAATACTTGCAAAACTTCATTATAATATTTTAAGAATTAAAAAAATGGAGATCTACGAATTAAACACAAAAATAATTTATAATAAAACGTTGGTGATAAGCTTTATTTTCAACCTTTTTCATGTTTGAATTTAAAATATTGCACTTTTTAAATATGAAAATACGAATACAAAAATCGCAAAGATTTATATTTGGTTTTTAAAATGGTATTTGTTTTTACGAAATCATCAAAATTAATAAAAAAAAAGCATTGGAAATAATTGGGAAAAAATTCACAAATGCGACGAAAAATTGCTATTATTTCAAGTTTACACAACAGATAAACAACCATCTTTGACCGGATAATCAATGTATATTTCATATGCAATATATTATAATATATATTTTCCGTGAACTATTTTATGTCAGTTTGTTTATTACGTTTCAATTAGTGTGGATTTCATGCATAATTAAAAAAGGTTTCACATTCACGGTCGTTTATCAATCGAAATTTTTTTTCTTGTATTACTTATGCACCGTTGTTTTTAATAGCAAAAATGAATATACAATAAATTTAACTCTGTGTTGCTACGACGCTCAGTGATAAACTTTATGGTATCTGACTTGAAATGATATATTTTAGAGTATTCACCACAATGGTTATTTGAAAAAACAAGCCACATTTCTCAAATATTAAAAAAATGATCAAGTTATTTCTGATATACAAGGTGAAAACTCTATGATCATTAATATTTTTTTAACGTGTAAGCCTCAAAAAAAGTTAAAATTTATTTTTATATTATAATGATGATTATTTTGTATCTGAGATAACTTTTATAATGATATATTGAATCAATTTGATACTTTTATTCACTTATTCTATTATTTTACCGTTACCGGTTTAAGCGTGTTATATCCATCTTTATGCTAGGACAATTATTCCTTAATCTTTGGTTTATGGGAAGTATTTGAGGGAAGGGGTGGAAGTTCACTGAAATGGTTTGGGTCAATTTTTACATGGATTTTCCTTTCGTTTCTATGTGCTGTTTTACAGTTAAATTTCCAATTATTTTGTTATTACCAAAAAGCATATTTACTTCTGTTTTACGGATTAATTCACTATTTATTTAGGGAATACCTAACTTAAATGGTTTTCTCCCAACTGGTATTAAATTCTAACACCTCTAAACCGTTATTTAAGGAATAATTTAACCAGTCTGAAGATGGCTATGAAAAGCTAAAACCGGTCACGGTAAAAGAAATTAAATATGTGGAAAAAGTTTCAATATATCATTTAAATGAAATTTCACCACGAATATCATGAGTATCATAAGCTTAAGTATTCATTGGAACATTGACTGCTTTATCTAATTGCATTATTATCACGCCATCATCATTCAAATGTTTTCCACAAAGTGCAAATTCACATTTTCCGAACATATTAAAATAGTCTCAAACTGTTACAATGTTGTTGTGTAAGCTTTTGTTTATATTCAATAAAGCTTTACACTCAAAACTGTTCGCAACACGTTTTGAATTTCATCACAGATGTATTCCAAATAGCAGTGCAGTCTGTTTTGATTTCGTTGTCTAAATAAATCCGCAGTAAAACTCGAGTCTTTAGGAGCCTTCAACTACTGTAAAATAGTTTGCCTGCGCATCCATTCAGTATTCTTCTACTATCATTTTTTCCCACTCTGACAAGGATGCGAACTAGTCCGGAATGCAATATGTAAGAATTTCTTTTTAAAGACTTATCTTTCTTATTGCAAGCTATATTACTAACATAAGATGGATATCAAAAAGCGTACTGTCTTTTTAAGAAATTGCGTTCAAATATACGTATTTTATGTGCAGATTTTATAATGACTTATTACCAATCACAAAAAACGGAATTTTTCACAATCTTCGCTTTTTCTCAATCAATTGCTTGTAATGAAGTCCTGGGCAAAATATTGAAACCTGGCATCGCCCGAGATATAGGTATTGAACATGCCTACTAAATGTACCTGAGTGGGATATTTTCAAATTCATTAAAATTAATTGGAATTATATTGAATTTACTGAAAATAGTTGGGAAAACCATTAAACTATGTAGATTCTTCCTTCTAGGCCACAATCAAAATCAATATCAATCACGGTCTACTAAGAAATCCCGTAACTTTCCATTTTCCTTTCCAATACCACCATAACCTTCTCCCAACCTCTTTTATTATAGTCGACCCGTTGTCCACAATAGTAAAATAACATCCACTGTAGTGACAAGATTCTGGACATATGTATTGTTTCATAATGCTTTCATATAAACAAACTATTGAATTCCCTAAGTCTGAGTTTAAGACAATAAAATAAAGTAAGAATCTTAACGACATAAGTGATGATGTCGCTTAAAAACATTATTGGATCCGTCAAGTCCGCTTGATGGTCAATTTTGCCCTAGCAGGGGCACGTTTATTTTAATTTTTCCGATGAACGTTTTACTAATTTCTCTGATTTTTCTATAGTATTCCCTCAGGAAGTTACTAATTCATCGACTAAAAAATAAAATCTGGTGCTTGCAGCTTATTTGATAATTAAACCGTTTCAAATAAAATATTTTAATAGTAATGCAATGTTTTTATTAATCTTAAATATAAACAACTTGCATCACTCTAAAAAAGGATATTAACTTTACGAATTCGTCGAAATTAATTAAAACGTGAGCTTCGAGCGTTTACAGAAACTTTAGAGCGCACAGTTGACACCCGCGCTATCAAGCAGGTTCCCTACAGAGCATTGGACCACACCCCCTCTCCCTCGAGGTAAAAGCAAAGACAGAAAACATTTTATTCTAGCGGTTAGAAGATTCCAAAAATACTCACACTTTCGAACATTCTCTTCGTCTTCTTATTCGTATTCCTCTCCTTACTCCTGATTCATCTTATGCTCCATTCACCATTGCTTATCCCTCCCTACGTGCGCATCTTTTTTTGGATGTGACACGAGTGCTAAGCCTGCCGAATGATCAATATCAACCTATTTATGTTGTGAAACAGAAAGCATGTTATGTATTTCTGTGAATTTATTAAAGCGATATAAAACATGTTTTTCACCACAGCCTAAAGAAGCTATGCCATTTATTATAATACATGTTTTACATTTCGATCTTACGTGCCGTATGATTCAGTCGTATCTTGCTGATGTAATACATGCTTACAGCGATCCATCTCGACGTGTAAAAGTGCGTTTTTGAGGGCGAAATTATACAAACGCAATTTCAATTTGTTTGAAGTTGAAATTCAAACGAAACCCAGCATTACATTCGGAATCAGGTGAAATCACACAATCCTTAGGCGAAGTAATTTAAGATAAGGTTTTAATTATTGCTTAGCACCGACGCTGTGATTTGTGCAAAAAAAAACATCGCTTAAATACATATTTTATTTTATTTTGTGAAGTTCAGCCACAAATCTTGCGTATATTATTTTTTAATATTAAAACGTTTTCTGATCATAATCTAAAGAACTTATATTGCAAAATTATACCACTAAACCATTTACGGTGATAAAATGTGTTCGTCAATGGGAGACTTTGAACTTCGAAGCATTTTTTATAGGGCTTTGTAAATACATCTATTTGAATTTTGCTTTTGTTTTTGAAAATAAATGAAAATCTTAGAAGTAGAAATTAACCCACTTCGTGACATAATTTCCAGCATAAACTGTCGATAACTATACATTCTGCAAACAGATGGTATTTTCTCCTCTTTCAGTGCAAAACACTTCTCATTACTCGTTGAGTGAAATTTATGATTTGATTTTTTTAATTTCTTTATTAATCTTAATGATATAAATAACAGATTTAATTTTTTTTGCGTTATAATCGTGTTACACTATTTTTATAGCAATGCTCACATTTAGGTAAATAACGTTTTAATGTAAGGTTTAGAAAAACCTTTAAGACAGAGCAAAAGAGAAAAAACAAATAGATTTAAAAAAGAAAAAAAGTAGATTTAACATAGAGAAATATTATACGATGTTACAAAGTATAATAAGTTTATCGAAGAAAACTATTGAAAGTGTTTGTTATGCTTTTGAATTTGGTATAATTTGTTTTTTTTTTATCTCATTGTTAACTATTTAAGAAATATATTTGTACAGCGCCCTTGAGGTGATTTCTCACGAAAACGGCGCTATATAAATTAGCCAAATATTATTATTATTATTAAAGGGTAATTTGTAACTTGATTTGGTAATTCACTCCAACACATTTGTAAAATGATTGGGTTTTGGTGGTATTACGGTATGAACGGGATGGTTATATAGCCAAGAACATTAATTTGGTTTTTTGCTTTCCAAAAAAATTGTTTAATTTTCATTTTAAAATCAAAAGGACTATTTTTTATAAATAATTTGCAGTCAAGGGATAATAAATTTTTGAAATAATCTGACAGTGGGGAAATCATATGGTTTATTTAAATTAGTTTTATTTTGTTAATGACTTCTCATGGCAAGGAAGACGTTTTGAATTCATCACCCCACCCAACATCTTCATATTGCAATACAGATTGAATTGGGGAAAAATATGATTCAAAATATTCTAAAATTCAAATATTTTTTATTGTGTATTATAGTTAAATAAACATAAATATTTCACTGTCTGACTAATAACATACATAAAAGCTAAATAATTTTAATACACATAACCGCCCTTGAGGTGATTTTTTCACGAAAACGGCGCTATACAAATAATCCAATCATTATTATTAACAATAATAAATTTACAACCACAATTATATATATATATATATATATATATATTATCTCGTTTCAACAATTATTCTACATGAAACGTCATTATAAATTATGTCACTTATCTTAAGATTGAACAGTTTTTTTTGTCAATTTATTTATTTGATTCTCCGTTTTAGGGTACCGAGGAGGTTTTAAATCCAAAACCCACAAAAAAATTATCATGGCCAGTTTTTTTCTTACCCCTTTCATTTTTTAATGTATTAGTATTCAATTAATTATATTGTCTTGTAAAGTGTTGGTGTACTATTGTTGTGGCGTTTTTATAAATGTTGTTTTCGTTAATAATTGTTCTGTGACAACATTTTTTAACACCCAAAGAATAATACTTTCATAATAATTTATTTTTTATAGATTATAATTAGGTAATAAAATGTGATTTTTTTTACTTTGTTTAATATTTTTTTCACCACGCTTTCACAAAACCTTCTCATGATTCCTGAAAAGATAGAACCAAATAGAAAAAGCGTATTTTTAAGAATTTAGACTTTAAAAATCTCGTGGAAGCCACTAAAATACGGTTTTCAAATTAAGCGACGAAGTCACATTCTTGGTTTCAATTTTGTAATGAATATTTAAGTCGTTTGCTTGAAATGGGACTTAGCAAAGTCAAAGAAAAAGTAATTTAATCAATTCCCTTTGTTTTATTTAAGAGAGTTGTCGTTTTATGACTTCGTGTTCAGAAATAATCATTTCTCTTCATAATTTACTTGGAACAGCGAAATTGTCAGATAAATATCAATAATTTAACACTTAAGCGTTTCGTAAATAACAAACTACGCCTTTTTTTATTTTAAACAATCTTTTACATAATGATGCATGTTGATTATCATTTAAAATGAATGATTTTTTGTGGTAATAGTCTCAAAGTAGAAAATAAGAATGATATTATTTACCTTTTTTTAAAAAAATATATATTTAGATAATAATAATTGTAATATCGCTTCGAGGCGTCATTCCGCCATCCCCTTTTCCCACCCTTAAAGCACCAGTCATAATTAAGTCACGATAGTGCAATATTATATATTGACGGCGTCCGTGGTCGAGGGGTAAGGCTCTTGACTAGCAGGTTGATGATCGGGAGTTTAAATCCCGGTGTGCGCAAGTTAATTTTATTTCATTAATTTATGTTATTTCACAAATATCTCATTAAAAATATCATAAGTAATTTTTCAGAGCAATCCAGGGTGGATCAAAATCTCAGTATCACGCTGGTGTAAGACCAACAGAATTGAAAATTTGCTTGAAATGGCTTTGGTCTTGTTTGATGGCCAGATTTGAATAGCCAGTGAAATACTGAGGTACTTCACCACCTTCCTTTTACCCATCTCCTTCCTTTCTCCATTACCTTCAGCCTCACAACTTACCTCATTTGGAGAAGCCATGGTTTCACTGGCTCTTACATGGTCTTGTAGCTTATTTTTAAGCCATGATTTTACTTAGATTTATTGAGAACGGATAATTTCTTTGCAGAAAACGAAAAAACTGGAGTTAAAGACATAGACACACAATTGATATTTGTGGGTTATTTAATATGCATGACCCTATTGAAACAATATAAATTAGCTTTAATAATTGAAAAAAGGAGTTGAAATCGTGACACAGTCCTTAAAATTTAGATTTTCTTCACAGAAAAGCTCTTTGTTTGACAGTAACGATTTACAAGCAAAAACAAACAAATTTAGAAGTGTATGTTTTATTGGGTTGACAATAACAATCACCATTCTAAAACAGAAACGGAACATAGAAACAAAACAGACCACTGGAAATTAAAAGAAAAATGTATTAAAATCGAAATGATTGTGAATGGGGAGAGAGGCGTCGAAAGTGGGAGTAACGCCGGGTGTGGTGGTTCGACGTAAAGAATTAGGCACGATTGGACGCTTTTTATTTTCCTGTAAATCAATATTTTTTTTTAAAATACACTCTAAGGTCTACGGTTCGGAAATATGTAGATAATTTTTATTAAAATGGTAGATTAAACAAAGAAAATTACTTTAATTTTTATGAGGATTTAAAAAAATATATACTTAAATGTGAATAGTATGATTAAGAAGATGATTAAGTATATTTATTACGTACGATATCCGAGATAATATATATAATGCAAGTTTAAAACGAACAAACAATATATTTTAAACTATTAATAACGACAATTCCAAAAATTTAAATGTGTTACTATATTTTTGCATTGAGCGGGAATCGAATCCGAGTCTAATGTGTAAACTTTCACCGTTAAGCTACTGAGGTAGTTAATGATTTCCAACATACATAATAAATAGTATTAAAACGGAGATTTTTTAATTAGGTTGTCAATTTCTGATTTGAAAAAAAAACAAATTTGGTAGGTTTAATTTTTAATTAACATATTATTTTATCCTTTAATTACTTATTATGCTTATACTATCCATCGATAACGAATTAAAAGTTAAAATATACACTCGTAAAAAAGTTTTGGTTAAGAAATAATATTATAGAATACGTTTCACAAAGAATGACTTATTTCGTGTTGATTTTATTGTAATAGAATGATAGTACGGTTTGGCTCACGCAACGTGCGTGATTCTCGGACCATTATTTACCGACTCGATAGTGGAAAATAATAAATACGGAATGCAAACAGTTAAGCTACCTGTCAATTAAAACTTAGCTTTAATCGATATACCTCGCAAATGCAATACCTAACCAACACAGAAAAAATAAAAAATTAAAATAAAAAATAAAAAATAAAAAAAAATATTTTAAAATCTTTACTTTAAAACATGAATTTGCTATCTTATTTTCTGGATCCTTTAAATGATAAGCTCTGACTTCAACAATGTTTTGGAATATTATCTTTTGTCTGGAATATCCAAGACAAATCATTTTATCTTACAAACATATTTCTTTATTGAGTTATGGAGCTTTGAAAGAAAACAATTACGTTCGAGCAGTAGGGCAGGTATTTTTTAAGAATAATGCTTTATATTAAAGAGTATTCAAACTGGAGTGAAACTATATTATATTATACATCTAAATATGCAGGTAATTTTAGTATTGTAAATATTTTATATTTATTAATTTTTTGTTTTTATAATATTAATATAAAAAAATTGGTTGAGAGGGTAAAGGTAGTGGGGAGGGAAAGAAATTGGAGTAGAGGAAAGTGGAAAAGAACCTGGCTATTTAGATCTGGTTACCAAACACAGTTATTTCAAGCAACGTTTCAATTCGGAATTGTGGTCTTACACCAGGGCGATACTTAGGACGGGTTGTTTCGGAGAATTTGAACAATTCATCAAATTTCAACGTTAATTTTCAGGTTCTGTGAAAGTCCTATTCAAGTTTTGTTATTATATTATTGTAGGCTAGTTGCTTGACATAACTGAAATAAAAACCAAACTTGAAAAAATCTTTCACAAAACTTAAAAATGATCGTTGAAATTTGATGAATTGTCCAAATTTTTCGAAACAACCCTCTCTTAGAGTATCTTCCATCGTTTAACGTGTCGCAAACATACCATATATTATTTTTAATGAATAAATTGTGAAATAACACAAACGAATATAGTAAAATTTATTTACGCAGGCCGAGATTTGAATCCGGCTTGCTAGTCGAGAAACTTACCCCTCAATCATGTGGGGAATAAAGAGTATTCGAAAGTTCACCCAAGGAAAAGCATTATTAATAAATATTAAATGCATAATTGCATAAAACGAACACATTTCGAGGTACTTGCATACGGTATATTATAGTATAGGTATTGAATATTGGTTGTTAGAAAATAATAATATATGTATTACGAACCAACAAGAACAAATAAATAAAATCAAACTTTTTTTCCAAAAAAACTTATATTAAACAAAAATAAAAAAATAAAATATATATATATATATATATATATATTTTTTTTTTTATTAACTTCCGATTTAGTTGTCCGGGTTAAGTCTTCCCCAAAGGAAAAACTTAACCCTTCCACTCACTTTTCCACAAATGATCAGCTAGTCAATCAACACTATGTAAGTGCATTATATAAGTAAAATAAATACAAAACAATACAAGAACAACAACACGTCAAATCACCAGATATCAAATGGGAAAAAAAAAATTCACCGTCTCCAGATATTTTCATATCAGAGGGTTCGGCTCGGTAGAACTTCTAACAGGGCCTATAAATCCTACTGATCCCTCAACATAAATATTTAAAAAATCTTTTGTTATCTTACATGTATTCAAAATGACCGACTTTTGCATCTTTATATATAAATTTTTTGATAGATCTAATACGTCTAAATTTTTAATTAGAGAGCTAGGTATAATGCCAGTAGCCGAAATAACGAATGGTAATATTTTTATAGTCTGAGAATGCCAAATTCTTTTTATTTCATTTCCTAAATCTGTGTATTTTCTTATTTTTTCACTAACAGATTTTTGAATATTATTATATATATATATATATATATATATTATTATTATAATATATATTATTATATTATTATTATTATATCTCATTATGAATTATGAATCTAAGTAAGAATCGTGGCTCCCTTATCAGGCACAAGAGCTCCTCTTTTCTGATAAGGTATACATGACCATATATGAACCTTAATATTATATTTTGCAAAATATGTATGTAAATGTAACCCATATGATGTATATTAAAATAATAAAAAAAAAATATATATATATACTTACGCAATACAAAATACGACTAGGTACAATAAATAGTATAAAACGTGGATAGGTAAATAACACATAAAAACAAATCAATAAACCACTTGCAGGATGTATCACCCCCACCCCTTTGATTGGCCATTGTTCCGAAAGCAAGAAGTTGTTGGGGTGGGGTTGGGAGGCTACAGGGTTTGTAATCCGCAGAGAATAAGAGGCTTTTCTCTTCCCCCTGCGTCAGAGAGGTTATTTAAATGCTATGTATGAAATTTATCTCTTGTTCGGCCGGAATAAGATGCTTCTATCTATGTGGAGTACGATTGTGGGTAGTTTTGCTGAAAGGAATTGATGGCGGGCTAACGAATGGGTATTCAATTCCCGACAACTCAAAAAGTAATATCATTCTGAATTACACAGAAAGGAGAGGATTAAATTAATTCATCTCGGTTTTTGAATGTGATACGGTTAATGGCTTCAACGAACACAAGCACTTAGAAGCTCGATAGCAATACTTTCAAAAAGTCTTAGATTAAGCCATTAATTAAAACTAAGAAAATACATTATTTGATTTGACACGTAACTAAGGTAATAAAAGTCTACATTTTCACCCACGCTACGAGTGAATTTAGGGAGTGGAAATTTTATGAAATATTAAACTTAAATTTGAATTGTTTGTACGTTTGCTTAAGATTTTGAAACATTCATGGAACTTCACATCTCCTCTTTTTTACCATACATTTTAAAGATCAAATTTTTATTCATACAGAAAAAAATTAGTAAAATTATTTTTTTGTACCGTAAACACGAGATGACTTTGATAATCCTTCAAGCTTTGACCTTCTGAAAACTTTATTTTTAATAATTTTGGCTATTCACGTTAAAGTTTTTTTGTTTAGGTTGCTATTTATTTAATCAACCAAATATTTCCTCTATAACAATAAAAGTATAGTTGCTTTGTTGTCCTAATAAGGTTAAGTTCTTAATTTGAGAGACAAATAAGTTATTATAGTTACATTTTATTTTCAAGCAATAATTATTAGCCTGAAAAACCTATACAAATCGAAAAATACATGCCGCCGATACTAAAAATGTTACCATAAGTACCAGTATAGTCGATATTACTGTAAGTTCTTAGTATTTTAGAATATCAATATGAATAATTGACAAAGTTGGATACAAATATCAATTTGCAATCGTTTACCGTTTGTAAGTTAATCATTGAAGGTAAAGCCTAGATATTAAAATTTCCGTTTTAAGCCTATACTTTCATTTTAATCTGAAAGAGATTTGAATACATTACTGAGAATAATTAACAATTACGCAGTAGCCATTGGTATTTAAAACACTAGACTGAAAACAGGGTCGCAAATATGACGTTTATTTGTCATTCACAAAAATGAAGAATATGGAAACTAGACTACAGCCGGACTTTTTTACCATCCCTATTTTCACCCCCTCTTCTGATTCGAGTTGGGGTATCCTGTAATTGTAAAAAAATTTCTATAAGTATATACTGAGGAATAATAAAATGTTATAATCCATAGCTAAAAACAATTAATAATTATGCAAATCCAGTAAGCAAAACGTTGATGTGTGAAATACATCAAAAATATGTTGAAATTTTCGATCGAGAGTTCAAAATTATAACTATTCATATATTATATGAAGACCCAATGAGCCCTGAATATATATCTCAGAGCCAATTGGCCTTCGAGGATTACTGATTTCTGTTTTCAACCGATGGTCGTTGAGTTAATTCAAAGGTGTTTAAAAAAACAGTTTTAAATAAGAGGAAGGTTCCATCTAGTGCACTTTACATATATGAAAACGCAATGCTACGAAACTTTAGTTGAAATTGTGTTAATATGTTAATTATCCTCACCGATTTTCAATTTGAAATAACAAATTTAGCGGTGGTAGGTAGTTAAATTAATTTATCGCAGTGATAATGTTTGTGTGTTCTAATTAAAAGTAACCATGCTTTATACAGCCCAATTTGTAAATGAAAAACGTCATTATGGTTTTAAAACAAACATTTACACATACTCAACATCCAACCTTTCATGACCATTTATATTTGCTGCTTATATTAAAAATAACAATAGACCTCCATAGGTTTACTAAAAATTAAAAAATATATATATTTTTGTTTTATTCTAACAACTTGTAATATAAGTTATAATTTTGTGGATTAATTTGGTTCCCTAAATTTTCAAGATGTTACGTTATGTTTACTCTTTGGCCATAAACTATCCCAGAAGGTACAATGGAAAATTATTTTGCCTGACGTATTTAATTATTATTATTATTGACTTATTAAATATGAATTGTTTCGCTGAAGCTACAAATCACGTATATTATGCACAAGTATTTCAGAACAGAGAACATGTAGAGAACGAAAATCACATTTCTAAAGTTTTTTTAATAAATCAGCCTGGCAGAAAAATATATATTTTTTTAATTTTTTACAACAGATATAAGTATTTAATTTAAAATGCTATTTATTTATTTTTAAAAATCTGCTAGGTGGTACTGAGTTTTATATCACTTAAACAGAAAATATCAAATATGCTCAAAAAAGGCCGAAAGTGGTTGGCTACTAAATTTATAAATAGTATTTTCCCAACCAGCAGAGTAAAATTATTTATATTTTTTAAAAATAAGCTTATGTTTACAACACAAGGTTTTGATGCAAAGCACAAAGGATAACAAATTATTGTAAACAATAATAATTTTTATCCTGAAACACCCATATTCGATTCCCGTCGGCGGCATTTTTTTTTCTGAATATTTATAATTTTATAAAGATATTTTAGGCTAATAATTTTTGTATTTAATAATTTATTATCCCTGATGCTGCGCATAAAAACCTTGTTTAGTAAACATAAGTTTATCTTTTAGAAAATAATAGTTATTCATTATTTATTTCATTTAATCAGACGTAATTTAATTATAAATAAACATTCTACCGATGAACAGCGAAGAGTTAATAAATGTAAGATGTGTATTTGACGTGATAGAGACCTTTTTAATATGCGCACTGTGCATGTGCATTTTGTGCATGTGTATGCAACATTAAAGCAAATTATGCACATATTGCACACGCATATTGAAGTACGTTAATATGTTTGCGCAAATGCATGGGTGACTAATTTGAATAATTTTAAATTAATGTAAATCAATTGATACGTTTTTCATGATACAGGTTCGCGTGTCTAATTTCAAAGTTTTCCTGTTCACTTCTAATTAGCAACTAGAGAAAATTGCCTAGTTCCCACCCATTCTCCCAATATCTGTGGTCCTCGAATCATGATAAATAATAAGATAATAAGGTTTTCATTGGTACAGTTATATTATTTTATAAAACATGGTAATGTGGGCTTCACTGACTGCTTTACCTGTGCTGAGGGTAGCTTATATGTCGTTTCCCCGCAGGAGAGATCAAATTAATAGCACGTCACACGTTTTTCAGTAGGTATCAACTTTTCGCGTATACTTGTACAAGAAAGTGGTCATAGTACGTCATCAACGAAGAATCTCCCTTAAGCTTATATGGAAACAACAACAACAAAAAAGAATGACGTTTCGTAAGATATCCATATGGGACTACTTTAGTATTTTATTGACACGATGCAAATGAATTTGAATAAAATAAAATAAAAAATAATCACTCTATTATGTTCTTCAATTTAATCATCTTAGGGCATCTCCGACTTATTTTTAAATAAAATTGCGTTTAACGTTGCATTCCTGGTTATCTTTATAGCAACCAAATTTTAATTAACTTGTGATAACGCTGTATACGACTTATTATTATTACTGAATAGTTGCAGATTGTAAAAATGTTGAAATTAGTAACGCGTAAGGCTAGTAATATTTCTCATTCGAATCCTCCTTCATTATATTTATATAAGACAATGTTATGCAATACCTTTAAGATGAACAGCTGCGCTTTTCAATAAAATACCTAAATTTGATGAAGCCACAATACGACCAAACTGATTTTTTTTTTTAAAATCATAAGGTATTTAAAATATCTAGTACGGATGTGAGCTACTTTAATTAATTGTGATTTAATTTATATATTATAAGCCACAAAGAATTCAATTTTCGATTTATGTGGTAATTTAAAGTTAATGGTATTTATTAAAAGAATAATCTTGACCAACTTACCATGGAAAAATAATGAAACAAAACAAAAAAAATAAACACCTTCCAAAAAGTGATTGAAGGCCAAAATTTAAAATTTAAAATCCAATGTAAATTGGTCATTTACAACCATCAAAATAATATTTTATAAATCATTATATTTACATAGAGGATAGTAGAAAATTATGTTTTTAAATCATTATCATTAACTTGAATAATTGTTAAAGTTGTCGAATCGATTTATGTTTTTGCCTAAATTGTATATTTTGAGACAAAAAATATACGTACTAGATTTTAAATGAAAATAATTATTCAGTATTTTGACCTCATATCCAAATTTATTTTTGTACGAAAAAGCTCGCAGAGTTGTTGCTCTTAATAATTTGTATTGCTCATTTTCCATGGTTTGTCTTTTTTAAAGCCTATGCAAAGATGACCTTCATTGTCCGTTATTTCATCTCAAATACTTTTTCCCTCTTAGAAATGTGAAAAAAAAAAATTTATTTATGTTTTTAGATAATTACCTATCTAGCTCACTTATACTGATGGATAGTCTCTAAAACTAAAAACTACTAACAATAAATTGTAACACAAACAACACTGTATCAAAATAATGACGACCTCCGTGGTTGAACGGTCACGATCCTCGGTTACGATTCCGGAGGTAGTGGGTTCAAAGTCCGGCGTGCGTGAATACATTTTACTTGATTAATTTGTGTAATTTCATAATTTATTAATTTTAATAATAATAATAATAATAAATCATTTTTGCGGCACGTTCCAGGGTGGTGGGTACTTTCATTATCGCCCTGATGAAAAACTACCATTCATAATCAAAATTTTGCTTGAAATAGCTTTTGTCGTGATTGGTGACCCAATCTGAATAGCAAGGTACTTCCTCATCTCTTCCTCCTCCCAGCTACCTTCAACTTAACAACATACGCCGATTGAGAGATGCCATAGTCTGACTGGTTTCAGTAGGTTGGGAGCAGTGGGACTGTTTTACGGTACCCACATAAAAAAAATTAAGAATTACCCTATTAGCATATAGTTCTTCCTTACATATTGATGACGCCAAACTACTTATTCCGAACACATGCATTTCCCCCAGGGTCCGGGGGTGAAGTGCATAAACTTCTGGAGGTGATTAAACATGATAATACCAGTAAATAATATGAATAACCTTTTAAATAAAATCAAACATCGCGGTAGCATTCAGGAAAAAAGTAGAATTTTGAAGTTGGAAAAAAATCTTCAATGAAAATATATTTTTTTACTTCTACCATTAAGTTAAATCACCTCCCAAGTTACTGCATTACCCTTGGACATCCTCTTTGTAATCTTCGGTAACCGGGCAATTCAGGATAGTTAATAATGATATAGTCATAAATAATGTGAAAAGTACAATCGATAAAAACAAAAACTGGCCATAAACCCAAAAATAAACCAGATTAAACAGGTAACGATAGGTTAGGTTTATAGACCAGAACTTTTCTTAATAACTTTAAGTGACTTTATATCAGTGGTGTGTTAAATTTCCACTGACCTGAGTTATCATGCTAACATCTTGTGAACAGTTATATAAAGTGCAACATTATTAATAATCTTTACCATGCGACGCATCAGCGCGTATTACGCCACTGCAGCAAGGTACACATCCTTCAATTAAGTATTAAATTTCTACCTAGGTAACAGAAGTGTACAGCGGGTAACGACCTCATTCTGCTGCAGGAATCTCCAGACTGGATACGGGACGATAAGATGGAAGATCGCTCATTTAAAATGGCGGCAGATATTTATGAGGTTCGCTGATACCCGTCCATAAAAACACGGAGCTGCGCGACTTTTTACAGCCAATTTAAAGAGAACGACACAATGCAACGGCGGTGAAGTCTAATCTAATGAATTGCGAAATGTTAATGATTGCCATATATTGTCAAATAACTTGTCAAAACTTTTTATATGGTGTCAATATAAAACCTTATAACTGAACATAAAAATTCTAATTATGAGGTTTTATCGAATAATGAAAACAATAATTTTTGATTATTCCATTAATAATATTTTGTATGTTTCTGTTTCGGACTTGGGTATTTATTTTAATTTGAAACTCAATTATATAAAGCATGTAGAATTCATATCCAACAAAGCTTTGCCAATATTGGGCTAAAGTTTATTCAGTATTCAATGACTTTCATAGTATCAACACTATCAAAACATTGTATGTCTCTATTGAGGATTTATATCGAGTATAAATTCCAAATTATGAAGTTAATTCCCACTCGGTTGAAAAAAATCAAAATAAAATCCAAAGATATGTAAATTTTAGAGTTTGTATTCTTGTTGAATGTCTAAATTACGGCTACCTACTTTACTGATAAATTATCGTAACGGAGAATTATTTGCTAATGAATACTTACATTTCCCATATGTCGCTATATTAAATTTTTTTCTATGTTCCTGTGAGGACAGTTACAAAAAAGTTCCTACCATATTATTGTGGCAATTCTTTTTCAACATCGCAGTATTTATAACATGCCTGTGAGGCGAATCCAAAATATGGGAAACATATACTATGATGTTATAGATATATTTAATTCAACAATGTTACATTGTAAGATGGCTTCAAAACGTTTTTTTTTATCTTCAAATATAGCTGATTAATTTAGTGAAAAACTGGTTTAACTTCTGATGTGCAAAATGATGTTGTTTTATGTACGCTAAAATTTAAAATGTCTTTCTTTTTTTCTCATTTGACTTTGTTACTATATTGTATAAAATATATGAAATGTAAAAGTTTATTTAACGGGAGTAAAAGATAAATAAATAAAATTGTCTTAATCTTCGTCTTCTTCTCTCGTATGGTGGGGGAGTCAAAGGGGGACATCTAGGTCTTCGAGCCATTCAGAACCTCATCAATCCCGCCGGGGAATGAATGGAGCGGGCATTCGTTGACCACATGTTCAGTGGTCTGCACCGCACCATATTCACACATCGCCGACTCTTTAAGGCCCCATCTGTGCATCTGGGCTATGGGAGCACCTTAAGCTATTGATGGCGGACCAGGTTTTGCGAGGCAATGAGAACCCAGGCTGTCTCTCGGCGGGGTCCTGTATGAGATGGTCATTTCCCACGTTGGCCGTTTGCCACTCAAATTTCCACCTATCTTCTGGGCCGAGAGGTAATCGAAGGAGCCTCTCTCCTTCCGCCCAGAAGGGCTTTCGGGACTTTAAGCGGCCTTCTTATACTACTTTATGCAAATTCTTCGACAATGTAACTACAAGGTAACATGAAAAGAAAATTTTGTAGGTAATGATACTTATTATATTTTTGTTGTTTGTTTTTGGGGTGTTATGCCGTGTTGCGCTAACTCCTTCTTTAGCCGACGTTTCGGACAGCGTTGCAGTGTCCATCATCAGGGCAGATCCGGTAGATCCGAAGATGTGTCTTCATCTACATCTTCGGATCTACCGGATCTGCCCTGATGATGGACACTGCAACGCTGTCTGAAACGTCTGCTAAAGAAGGAGTTAGCGCAACACGGCATAACACCCCAAAAACAAACAACAAAAATGCTTTTGGCCGTGAGAATCTAAAAACTTACCATACTTATTATATGTACTTTTATATTTTATCTGTATTATTATGCCTGTCTTCTGTATTATTCATCTTATATTATATCTGTAAAAGTCCTACGGACGTTCGATGAAAAAGTAAATATGTGTAAAAAAATGTGTTTATTTAATTACAATTTCATGAACATTTAAATCGTCTATTCTGATATAATAACAGAACTTCCTACAAACTTTAATATATTAACTTTTGAACTTTAATGAGTTTATTTTTCAAGTCTGTGAAACAACTGGCCCTGCTATATATCAACCTTTTTTATGTGAATATTTCACAAAAGTCGCAACGGCTCTCAGCCGTCTGAAGTTTATCAAAACGGTTTGTTGTTGTTTCACAACATGATAACCAAAATCCTTATTTGCAAAATTACATATCCATCGGCTCATATTAATGCGGTTCAAGTTTGAACTCAATTTAAGTGGAAGAAGGTATTGATTTCAACGTGATTATAAATGGAAATCTGAGCCTAAGAACGTCTGAAATAATAATGCTGTATAGTTGTTAGGTTCGGTTCAGGAAAGGCTCGGAAGATAATTCCAGGTGCCTCTCAATGGTATTAATAAACGTGTAAACATATTTAACAGATTCGCAAGCAGAACCTTTACAAGGGTGGCGGGATGTATAAAATTAGATTTTACCGCAGTTTCTAGAAGGAACTGCAATAAAAGTAAAAGATTTCCGATATATGATAACATAATACTTTAAGTCATTTATCTGAATCAGCAAAAACTCTCAAAATATTAGCTATGGCGTAATGACTCTGAGCTAATTTGCACGACTTTCCCAACTGTTCCCAACCGTCTGGGGCCAGTGAGATTATGGCATCCCTAATTGGGGTATGTCTGAAGGTAGTGAGGAGATAAGAGTAATAAAATGGGAAAGAGGAATGTAAGGAAGTTTCTGGAAATTTAGATATGGTCATCAAACACGGCTAAACCCGTGTATGGCATCATATTATGGTATCCCCAATTGGGGTATGTTGTGAGGCTGAAGGTAGTGAGGAGGGAAGGGTAAGAAAATGGGAAAGAGGAAAGTGGGGAAGTATCTGGATATTCAGATCTGGTCATCAAACACGGCCAATTTTAAACAACTTTTCAATACTAAACGGTGGTCTTACACCAGGGCCATACTGAGAGTACTTTCCACTCCTTCCTGAAATCCTGACAATTTTAACTGGCAATCTAGAAATTTGAAAGTAGGAGAGATCACCACCCACCACTGGCGTCTTTGCCTGTCCCTGTTTATGTACTTACAAAGGTGTTTTAGAACATTACATACAATGTACATAATGTATGTACATATTTTTATCAGTGCCACCACACGCAGCACGCAGCACGCCCGGAACTAATTTCGGCAATGTGGCAAAAGGCGTGCCCGGAATATGGAAACCGATTTTAAAGATATATGCGAGATTAAGTTACTTCCTGCCAGGAGTCTTAACAAATAAAATCAGGGGTAATTCTTCCCAGAACCACTTTTTACCAGCTGTCCGTCCTTGTCTGAGGATATAGAATTAATGACAACGAACTACTCGCAGGTTGAAACGACACAAAATATATTGAATAACACGTTTTATTGATGCCTATACCGTTGAAATTATATTATTTGGACGATGTTATTGATTAAAATATTTTAAAGGTAATCATATTCAAAGCATAAGCTAGTAATTACTCTTCTTATGTTAGGTACTGAAGGAGTCCCGAGTGCTCCCAACCGTCATGAGCCAGTGAGACTATGGCATCCCCAATTGGGTATATTGTTAGGCTCAAGGTAGTGGGAGGGAAAGTGGATGATGAAGAGGAAAAACGGGATGTACTTAGTTCCGATTGTCAAATACATCTAAAGCCATTTCAAGCAACGTTTCGATTCTGAATAGTGGTCTTTCACCAGGCAAATACCGAGAGTATGTTCAATTTACTTATTTGACTAAAATTTAAATATTGAAGACAATATTAGTGATTTCTAAACGAAAATCTGAAACAGAAAAATCAGAAATGGATACGGTCACATCTAGGACTCAAACCCAGGACCCTTGTCTTTCCGGGACACTGCTCTACCAACTGAGCTAATGGGACCCTATCCCCCTCAGTCACTTTTAACTGTATCATACTTCGAATAAGAACTACCAACATTGTCTTCATTTTTACACCGCACATTTTTTTTTATTGGCAACTATCTTTATGTATGATCGCAAGATTCAACCCGAACTAAATGCAATCTAGACAGCGTCTTTTTAGATAAACCTATCTTTTTTAATGTTTTAATTTTTTAATTAATTTTATTAATTAATTAATTCATTTTTTAATTAATTTTAATTTTTAAGGTTTTACTCAATAAAGTTATTCCGAAAAATAATATTTGACTAAACATCGTGTCGATTATCCACAGGGGTAGGCAGAAATGATGTAGGTAACACAACAATACTCGGTCTATGTATAAACTACTTAATTCAGCTATATTTATTCATACTTTTCTGATAGTTTGAATCTAGAGATAACCGGAATCAAGTTTGTTATTGATCGTAACAAAACTTTCCATTTATCCATTCACTTGCACATCATTTGCGTTTTGACCCACTTTTCTTCATCCCGCCGCTTGGCGTGGATGAACCATACATACACCAGAAATTAACTTTAATTAGTTCTGGAAGTTCATCACATCATACCTATCATGTTTATTTACACAAAATAGATTTTAAATAAATTATGTATTATATCATGTGACGTAATACATTTTTATAAATGAAATGAAAAAACGAAGTATGTAATCCACGACTTTTATGAATTAATAAATGACAGCCAAACAGGTTTAGTTTTTGTGCATAAAAAATGTTTTTATACACATTTAACTTAAACTATATATTGAAAATAGAAGAAACATTAAACATATTTATAATAGGTAATAAATGGCATTTACATTACCCTTGATTCCTTCAAGGCTTAAACTGTTGATTAAGCTTCGTCAGGGATCAAGTAATCACAATCTCATAAATACACACATATATGCTGTCTTAGTCTGCTTCCATAAAGGAGAAACATCAAAAAATTCAAAAAAAAACTAATTTTTATATATCATTATTGTTAATATATATTACACTTACCTTTTTTATTAAATAAAAAAAAAAAATAATAAATAAATATATATAAAAGTATTATTTTCTCATAAATGTATGTATCTATAAGCCCTGACGAAGCTTGAGATAAGCGTTGGTTGGCTATTAATTCAATAAACTTGATCTATTACAAAATGTGTTTTTTTCTTAATGTGTAATGTCTCACGTCAAAGTATGTGCTTCCTTCGAAAAATCAATTTTATTTATTGATAAGGAATAATTTTGATAAACGGATTGATTTAAAATATGAAACCTTAAATTTGGCAGGAAAAAAAAATTAAATACATTAAAAAATCTATTGATCGTGTACACTTTGAGATTAAGGTAGTGACGATAACGATATCCTTAGATACAAATATCTGAATATTTTACTACACCAGTGTTAAACGTTTGAGAATTTTGGCTGTTTTGGCACAAATAGTTATTTTTAACGTTATTTATAATCCGATTGTCTTCTACTACAATGAAGAGCACAGGCTTCCTACGTTAACTTAACATAAAATAATGAAACAAGGCTTCTCTGAGGCTTGAAAAGGCATTTGAAATTGTTTGGAAGAAACCAATCATAGAGTACATTAGTGTCATGCATTATTGAACGCAAGTTAGTTAACACAAAACGCAAGAAAGCGTGGAGTGTCAAAAGGAGACGTATTGGAAACGGAACGTTTCCCGTACAGCTTTAAGTAAACATTAATTTATTTCCCAAAACCACAGTTTATATTACTTATTGGAATCGCTGTCAGTAGATCTTTCTTAGTTCTAACCATCGATGAGGAATAAACTAGATAGCCTTCGCAGCAACAAATACGTCTTCAAATCGATTAATTTGGAAACTAATATATTTTCTTTACCTTAATAAATTTACTCTGATTCTGAGTGGCGTGACGGGATGACACTCTTAAAAACATGTAAAAAATTATATTTCCAAGATAAATAATCAAACTCCAACTAAAATGCTGAAATTCTTAAAAAACCTTAATATGCTTTTTTATTATAAATTGAAATGACTCTGTACACCACTATTTAATCAAAAAGGAACGTTTCAAAACGTTCATAAAAATATATTAAAACATTGAATAATGGTGATTAAAAAGTTATTTATTTTACTGAAATCAAAATGACGCCACGCCATTTGTAATGACTGAAGAAAATATTTAATGCTTTTTTACTAACCTCCCGACGTATTTCTGTGGAGAAAGTATTGTTTTCTGCCAAAAAATTAGTTATGGCAAGGACAGTGTACAAAATCAAGGGGTAGGAGAGTCCTTCTTCTGGGCTGTGGATCGAGAGTTATTCGTGATAGTCGCCAATATTATTTAAGCAAAGGGGAACCCAAAATATAAGAAAAAAGTCGTTGCATATAACATGTTGTGCTTCAAAAGCTAATACTTTCTAATTCTCCTTGAAATGCTGTAATTGTAGACTGTTCCTTTCTAGCTTGTCATCTTCTCCTTAATTTTAAAGTTGCCTTTCTCACAAAGGGCATATCTAGTAATGTCTTAACCAGTGGTTCTAATGGATTCCATATGTAATTCTGTATTCAGTGTTAACTCGAACACATGAACGCTTATAGAATCTGAGAATCGTTTACATAAGAAATCCATTAATATGTTCCCACGGAGAAATAGGCACCGCTGTTTGTCTCACAAAATACAAAATACCTGCTACAAATGAGATGTCTCGCAGAGTTGTGTGTGCCGATGGCTCAATCACCGGGGATGTTAATGTTTACCTGTAACAAATGAAAATGTAATTAGAAACAGGAAAGATTTTATGCAGACGATGATGACACGTGGGAGCAAAGAATTTCGAGGATTTAGTTTTTTTCTTTATATGCATTACTCTGGCAATCATTACAAAAACCAAATTGGTTCATTATGTGGAGTAAAATATTTTCTTTTATGCAGTATTTATGAAAATTCAGATTCAGAGTTTTTTTTAAACTAAAATCTAAAATGATAATTATTCAACAATGACAAAAAATTGCTGATTATTTTGTAGTGTTAGATTGTAATTTACTCATGTGGTAATTAGGTTTATTTAACATTCAAAGAACATCATTAAAAAACGAGGAAAACAAAAAAAGTTCAATGACAAAACATTTTTGATAGCAAAAATTTAACTTTTAGGCAAGTACAATGATTTTTCCGTATTTAAGTCAGTAGAAGGTGCAGCAAATTCAAGATTTCTAAGGAGTATAGTCGACTTGGAGAAGAAGTGCGAAAAGTTATCCCTCACACTTCACAGAGAAGAAAGACATATCTAGGTTTTCTGTATCAGAGGGAATGTGTGTAGTAACTACTCTTGACTTTATCTTACTTAATCCTACCAATTCTCACTTAGGCATGACTTCATATCGAATCATATCCAAGTCAGAAGAGATAAGTATTTTGAACTGATTTCTTCGTGGGTGGATTGATTCACCCTTCATTTTAATGTGTCCTATAATTATATTTATATCTTCCAAGTTGGCAACAAAGACAGTTCTCTAAACCTGCAGGACTGCCGATAGAGCAATCGTGTTGTTGAATAGAATCGTATCAGAAATAAAATTGTTTTCTTCAGTGAGGTGGCATTTGTACGGATGGCTTTTATATGACTGGGCGCAAACAGAAAATTTAATTTTTCACTTTTGTTAGGAGTATCGTAAAGATTTAATATAGGTAGGTACCATAATATATTTTTTTGGAAGAACGAAATTGATGCAAATGAAATGGTTATTGTTTTCTAGATAAACCTAAATGCATTTCATGGATCGTTATACTTGATGAAAACTTGTGTGCATTGTGTAGTAACTAAGTGATATTTAAATATAATGAACTCCGCTGCATTATGGTATACTTACTAATTCTTCGTGTTAGAAAGCTGATAGGTGCCAGCAATAATGTCTTCACTTTAATTGATAATCCAAGTCTAAAATCCAAAAGTCCCAAAGATGAATTTTAGCCATTGCTTAAAATAACTTTTTTCCTTATTAAATTACCAGATCTGACTAGCCAGGATCTTCTCTCCACTTTTATATATATCCATTCACCTCACAACATTCTTTATTCAGTAGCGTGCATAATAGTTCGACGGACTCTAAGCCGTTTGAATTAATGTGGTGTATCATATAAAAAAAGTTTGCTATTTTAATGAAAAATCCAAGCTGTCGCAAATGGATGGAAAGCAACAAGAAAAATTCTCTAAAATTTTATAATTGGAAAATAACAAGAATTCGAAAATATCTTGCGACGTTACCGAATGGTTAAAAATAGTCTGTCCGATATTTTCCATTTATACCCCTAACCCGAACGATCGAATTCCCGACATGTGGTTTTCTCAATACGGTTTCCTACTTTATTTATTATTCAAGCAGACAAATTGTTTTAAAACAAAGAAAATAATTGAATTCACGCGGTAGAATTCTACGAAAGCATAATACGGTACACGTTTTAAAGACGAATCTAGTTAAATTGTGCGCCGTACCAAAAATAATTCCTTGTTCGTACCGGTTGGTTTCCGCTGTACCATTTATTCACACCTCCACATTGTACCATTTACATTGTACCAATGTGGATAATATCTCACCAGACGTATCCGTAACTTGATTACACACGTTTTGCTTAGCACGCTTTCCTTCTCCATTCATAATCAACAACCTTACAAACCCTTTTGTCCTTACAGCAGGCGATGGGGTGTCTAGGGCGCAACCACCCTTCCAATTTTCTCTTTTGTTAACCCCTGTTTGAACACAATGAAATTTAATCAACCCCACGTATTAATTTATTCATGCTACTCACCTTGATTTGCAAATAGCTGCTTACCTGCTTTCATAACTGATTTCATACTTTCAAACGTTTATTATTGAATTACCTACCAAATATCTGATATCGAGTTGGCAAATGAGGCAATTTCTTGAGGAATGACCATGAATTGATAAATCATTAGCTTTTTTCCGCTGGCTTCAAAATATCGTTAAAAAAATATGTTTAGGTTAGTGTGTACGACGCAGTTAGGAAAAAAATGTTAAAAAATTTGTTCACAATATTTTGCAAGGTAAACAAAAATAGTATAAACGAATTTATCAGCGTTTACCTGTATATGAAAAAACGAGGGGCATTCCAAAAATATTTTCATATTTCTTTTACAACATTCATGGTGGATGATAATTCGGAATCAAAATGGTTTCTAATTTGATTGTTAAGAAAAATGTTCTCTTCATTTTCATGATAATAAAACTAACTCAGTTTTTATTGGAACAACTTTCTATGGTTGTACTCACCAATGTAATATTTCATTGCAAACGACAATAATATTAACAAATCTTAACAAAACATGGGTTCGATTCCCGGTTGAGACTGATCTTTTTTTATTTTGTGTGTCTTGTTCTGTTTCATGTTTCATTCAGATTTGTTAGTATTTTCTTCTTCTGCAATGATAAAAAATAATCGTTAATTGTTCATCAGTTAATATGAAATATCTAACTAACGAAGGACTGGCCCAGTGTAGCTAGGTATTATGTTGCAAACAAAGGACCTTAAGACTATGTTATTTGCATTCCATGACGGGAATTGTTATTGTCGGGAACATAATTAGTGGTGTGCATTTAAATCCTCAACGTTTTCAAATGAAAAGCGGATAAAAATTCCAGTAATTGGTAACTTATTTAATAAAAAAAATAATTCATCTCTGTCGTGATTTCAGAGAATTAATAAGCTTTCAGCTAGTTCTAGTTCAATTGTGTAGGTACGTATTGTTACCTGCATGGCACGGGTTGCATTATTATATTGCGAGTGAAGGGTGACATACATTTTTTGAGAATAAAAAACAAGTCGTGTTAGTTAGATTAAGTGCAAGTATCTTTTTTTATAATATGGTAGAAGTCGTGTACAACAGTATATTTTTAAGAGGGCTGAAAATCTACTGAAATTTATATTATTGTCACTGATTTCTAGATTCCAAGTGCATCCAAATAGTATCCCTCCGCCTGAATACAATAGGAAATAAAAAATGCTACATGGTATCTTGATTTATGAACTTTTAAAATAAATACGTAAAGGATTGCAATTCTTTACAATCTACCGGTCAAGAATAGGTTTGTGGAGATTCGTCGTTTCTGGATCTAGAAATTTGCTTATTTCAATCAATCTATCTTTATCTACATATCTTAATTAAAGTGTGATAATTTCTATTGTACATATTGAAATCATCCCAGGATAAGCTAAACTTTAGTACCTATAATAATAATACCGATAAATAATAATTACACAACAATCTTCGTATTATTGCAAGTTATGTGGCATTTGCTTAGTTAGACCGTATCGAATAATATAATTGCATTGTGGCCAGTAGTTCCAGTATCTGCTTGAATTCCACATTCTACATTCCACAATCGCAATCAATGCGCAGTTATAGGAAATGTCTGTAACGCATTATAGTCAATTCTCCTTGCAATTTTGACCTTCTCATTAATTAAATGTGAATAATAGTACTGATTGTTCGAAGTATGCAGAGACAGAATTTTTGATTAATAGAGTCTGATTATCCGATAATAGAGTTTTACCATACCTTTCCATTTTATTTACAAAAAACTTGACAAGACAATGATAAAAAGAATTGAGAAAAATAGTGTTCAAACCCTTTTTAACTTTCTCTACACGTGACTGTCAAAGATCATCAGATGATCTGGTTCGGATAGTAGACTTCTTTAATCGTATCACAATTGTTTACTCAGGTTAAACAATTACCTTTTTTGTATATTGGTACCTAAATCAATGTGATTGACTTTTGAAATATTGCCACATGAAATTATATCACATCTATAAAATATATTATTAAAATTGGATTACATGTGAAGTTAATACTACCATAGCAACGACTACTCAACTTTATTGAGTGCCTTAAAAAATTTTAAAAGCCTTTTTTCAAAAAATACATTTTATGGAATAATTCTTATGAGAACTGTTCAAAGAAAATCATTTTTTGTCATAAGGTGACAAGGGCTTGTCATTTACAAAAAAAATGTTCACAAAAAATCATGTTTAACAAACGTAACCCATGATTATGAACAGTCGAATTTAATTCATTACTCAAATAACATTTGACCTTCAAATAAAAATTATTTCCTTATCAACATATAACAAAAGTAATTAATATACGCATTATAAATTATTGGTTCCCTCTATAAGCGTAACTTGTTCAAAATCATACCTTGAGTGATTTCCCAAACTAATAAATATAATATTAAAACATTTCGAACACAAATTGTATCCATGAATAAAAAATAACGATCCTTTCTGGCAAAATGTAATACGAATATTTAGTAAATCCATAGAAGGCAAAGGCAAGATAATGCGAGTAAATATGACGCCTTGTGCCAATATCCAGCGATTCTATGCGATCGAGATTCAATATCAAAAATCGGCATCGTATTAAGGACTGTTCTCTTGTATTTGGTCCAAATGCGGGGATTTTATTTTATCTTCAGGGTCGTGAGTCGAGATAGCACGTTTACCGAAACTTGTTTTTGTATTGCCTGTACGTCCTTTACTGGAAACGGGCAGATTCTAGAATGAAATAGCACTTTTAAAGGAATCCTGGGAAACGTCGTCATCAGTTCTACAGTAAATAGTGGAAAAAAATAATATGAGATCCAAGTCGACCAACATTCTATTTTAAGGTAAAGAACTTTTGTTGGCTGGACAATTTTAGCGGTGCTACGGCTTTTTGCGGACAAATTCATTGTAAACCACTAATAAATTGTGGTAATATATAAAACAGATTAGGATAAACCAAACTGCCTTTGCAAAATGCATTTTTATCATTTGATATCCGAAAAACGGTGGAAATAAAATGAATTGGCCACAAACATTTAAACATTTGTTTTTAAAAGTTTGCAAATGATATGACATTGGTTATTAAGGCGATGCACTACGTAGTAATGCAAAATCATGTGTTTTTGGTTTGAAAATTTGGTCGCCTAGAAATGTTTCAGATGCTTTAAATAAATACCGCAAGTAAATTACATCCAGGCCTTTGAAATAATCGAGTATTTTTTACATAAGTCTTTTTATTAGCCCAGAAAAAAATACTTTATAAGGCCTTTGAAAACTGCTTTAAAGTTCAAAATTTCCTACTTGCGAACCCATTTTCGGTTATGGTTTTATTGCATAAACTGGAAAATTAAGTTGTTTATAAAATGATTGGAAAACATTTAAATATTTATGCCTGAACATCCACAAAATAAAATAAAAGGCACTTTTTGACCATGTTTTTTTTCTTTCCTAAATCAAAACAGTTGGATGGTATTAAGCGGGAATTTTGGCCTTATCGCCATCTACGTAAGGAGTGTTATTGGTGGCGGCTCGATTCAAAATATTACACGACGTAGTGCATCGCCTTAAGCCCTATAAACCAACAAAATTGCTTTAATGGCTGTCTAATGAAAATATTTGTATAATTAATTATCTAGCTACATGTCATTATTGTTTGGTGAATTTTAAACGTTCTGTACCTGCAAATAATTATTTGTTGAATTGAATTGAACATAATAATAGTCACGTAACAAAAATGTGAATGTAAAATATATTGAGTTATGCGAGCGCAAGGAATTCCCTGACTAATATAGCTTCATGGTTATTCTAATTTCGTAGTTTGTAATATTTTGTTACCCAAACCCTCACAAAGGAAGAAAGTCAACAACTGATATCTTGAAATTTCAATCATCTTTGAAACATTGTATGAGGAGTAATATGGGTGCGCGGTCTTATACATTATTACCATTATTCCTTCTTGAATAATCTGCCGTCTCGTACAATGACCGCTTTCTGAAAAGGACACTCTATGCTATGTGAATTTATGCAGTCTGAAGGAAATAGCCTTCCTATAGTCGATGGATCTTATGCAGTATTGAAGAGCGCTTACCTATTTTCGATAGGAATGGATGCGGCTATTGAAAGAGAATAATCACATACAAAGAGTTTCGAAGCACAGCGATGAAGCAGTTCGGAGAAAATTGAAGCGTGTTTTCTTGGAAAAGTGACGTTTTCAACAAATGTTTTACTTATTATGACGGTAACCGTATTTTAATATAATTTTTTTACTCCTAAAAATTGGTGAGGTTTATACAATTCTCATAACACACGCATTGCAGATTAAAATGGATTTGAATTTTCTTACAAAATTACGAGATATCATTAAAAATTATCCAAATATAATATTTAATAATATCTCAATCATATTTGGATAATTTTTAATGTTTTTTCAGGAAATCAAGTGTTAAATATAATGTGTATTTTTAAATACATCAATTTGAAGTTCACTTTTTTTTCAGGTGATGAAAGAATTCAAAACTCGGAATCGGAAATTAACCCACTTCCCGACATTCTCGAAACTGAAACTCGGCAGACTTATAGTCAATGACACACGTTTTTCCGAAATTGGATAACATTATACCAATATACAGCAGTTGTTGTACGAAATACATCACTATGTTCACTTACTATGGTCATTCCCTGGGGAGGAAGGTTCAATCCTCAATAACAATTTGTTTTAAGTTTTATAAGATATTTAAAAAGTTCATATAACGTTTATTTAACTTTTTATTTATTTCAAATATGTTATTATGTAATTTGTCCAAAGTAGTGTCACTATATCAGTGATTATTATTATTATTTTAAAATTTTCTTCTGCAGGTAGGTATCTATCATAATATTAAAAAAGCGAATAATCAATTCCAAACAAACATGACATTTTCTTAATTGAAAAAAATTTTTTTAGAGAAAATACCAAAATAATAAAACGTATTCTACTGCAGACTTTTAAATGCTATCGTAGCCATAATATGAAGATTCTTTTTCTTGCAAATAGACTGCTTCATTCTATAAGAAGTACCTTGAAGTTCCACAGTCTGGCTCAAGCGGTCTCCACGGTGGACTTTTCTACTCTTTTCTCCGTGCAATTTACATCCCCCGATAAACATATAAATAGCAGGTCACAATGGTGCGCCGGATCCTCGCAGGTTGTATGGCTGGTACCTTGAGTTTATAGGGTGTAGTGGTGGTTAGTGGAGGGTAACGGGAGTAGAGGCTGGAGAAAGACCAGTTACCGTAGTGTTGGTACAGTTTTTTAGTAAAATGCTTTCAAATTACAACTTTTATTAAGATAATGACTTGGACTCAGAATCCGGCTGTTTCTTGAAAAAGTTTGCGAAGCTACCAATCCAAAAAAAAACAAATATTTAATTAGAAGATGCCTGATTTTTTGTATGTGGCACCTTACAAGAGTGCCTCTGTCTGCACAATAAGGAAGGGGAGCTATTTCGTCACCCGGTAGGGCAGCGTTTCGAGGCGGGATAAGGTTAGGGGTGTAGGAAGGGATTGGTTAATGCGGGTCTTGAAAAGGGTAAAACAGATGAGGGTAGCTCGTTCCACATACGAGACGTCTTACACAAAAACAAGTCAAAGAAGCAACCCGTTTTTATGAAGCCATCATCAACTGTGGACGGGTGTTCCCCTCGTGTACCGCGAGTTTTACGCACGTGCACCGCCGCACTGGGGATCAATGTTAGATCAAAAATCAACTCCTTAGAGAAAGCTCCATCAAAATACCTGTAGAACAGACTCAGCATTCCCACATTGTATATGTGAATTAGAGATGGCAATCGGCATGTTAACAATGGATTCTCAAACAGACGGACAGCCCTTCTTTGAACAGAATCAAGTAGGTTTATCAAATATTGTGGGGATCCGAAATTCAACTGTTGGGCGTACTCAAGATTTGTAAGGGGTTAGAATCCGGTTACTTTTGAAGAATTTGCTAGCTCTATATAAGTCGCCCAGTTTCTTGGAAGCCAGGTTTAATTGGGCTTCTATAGAGCTCCGATACTTAGCTGGTTGTATATTGTGACTGGTTATTGGGGAAGGTTCTCATTTGAAAAACTGCATTAGGTTTATTCAAATTACGTAAAGAAAACATCACAAATAAAATCATGAACGATCATGTGACGAAAAAATCATGAAATATTATGTTCATAAGAACACCATACCTCTTTTATAATTTTAACTATGAAAAATATTTAAAAAAACGTAAACTTACTCGATGAATGTCTTCTTTCCTTGAATAGTACAAAACTTTGTATAAAATATTATTATTATTAAAAAAATGTTGTCTACTTGTTTGAAAAATATTATATTTTTGATTTTGATTCACATTCTACGACTTGTTCTTGACATTTCCTCCCACCTACAAGATGGGTTTCTTCAAGACCCATGTTCACTCTTTCCTCTCATCTAAAGACCCACTACACATTATCCCCATCCACAATGAGGGACTAGACTACTAGATGTTTTAGAGTCTCCTGTTATCCAAGTATTTTTATTTTTATATTATTATTTATTTTTTTAACATATACGTTTTTTTTTAGTCTTCCGATTTTATTGTCCGGGTTAAATCTTCCCCATGGGAAAAACTAAACCCTTCCACACACTTTTCCACAAATGATCATCTAGTCAATCAACATTATGTAAGTGCATTATATAAGCAAAATAAATACAAAACAATACAAGAACAACACGTCAACTCACCAGAGATCAAATGGGTATAAATAATATAATATAGTATGTTCAATTCCTCGGCTGGCTAAGTCCTCCATCACAACACAAGCAACATTTTCAGCTTACTGTGGTGGTAGTAGGGGATTATAATAAATATATGTAAATAATTGTATTATTATTTAATAATATTTTATTATTTGTATTATGTTACCACCATGATACGAGCAATTGCCTGTTTTAGGGTATTTAAAAAAGTACATATATATTTACATGTATAGGCCGTGAGGGAAAATGTTTTTCTCAGTGCCTCCTGTGTAGAGTCATCGTAAAATAAGTTATTAAGCAACATAACAGATATAATGTTAAAACAAAAAGATTTGTCTCTTTCCAATAATGCCTCATGATTAATTCATTCCACCAGACAATAAAACGAAATCTCGTAAAAATGCAGCCCCCATTATCCATACAACTTCCACAAATCAAATTCCCTCTACTCGAGCATTTCCTTAATGGCGGTCACCCCACCGGGCCGTTGTCCTCGAACGATTTCCAAAATTATCAACATCCCTTTCCGCCAAAGTGACCATTGTTTCAGCGCCTGTGTTTCAGAAATTCTGGGACCGGCCGAACCCCCAAAGCTCCAAAGCTCAAAACGCCGGTAGTAGAAACACTCGACTTCTTCCGGTAACCACTACAACGCGGCGTAGCCAGTTTATGTCTTATTCTAACCTAATGACTTAGGGTAATGTGTTTATCTTTTCAGTGTATTGTGTGATAAGAACATTACAACAGTGGGATCGTAGTTTGTTTTGGTTAGTTTGAAAGGAAAACCTCCAAAAGGTAAATTATGAATCTCTCTCATTGCAGGTGAATCGAAAACATGGGTATTTTATCGTTCACAAAAAAACATGGAAGTAGCAAACATTTGGAAAAATACTGCTGCTAAAATGTTTTGTAGTTTTTAATTTATTTTTTAAAAATAAACTTAATAACCCCACTTGTAGCTGCAGAACATGATTTTTTGATAGCACCGTTCGCGATTCGTGCCTAAAAGCTAATTATAAATCTATTATTGATGACAGCAAAGTATGTTTTCTCACATAACAAGGCTGAGCTTGAATTCTAAGACAAAGCCGTAAGGACATTATTTTACAAATTATTCTTACGGATATTCGAAATTACACACTCAATATTCCTGGTACCTATTTATAATATTAAAATATTTGACTCCAGTGGAAAGGCTCTCAGAGAAACTTACTGTTTCAGATTCCAATTAGCCAGCTACTAGTTAGGTCGACTATCGAGTCACCTTTATAATGCGCGGAGTATTAATAAATCCCTGATCAATCTAAAAGAACCACTTATTTATTTACTCCTTCCAAGACGAGTTGGAGACCTGTTTGTTTGAACACAACACATTTCAAAGTTCAATTGTTCAAGATGCTAATGACCTTGCCAGATAAAAAATAATTGCTAAACTTAATAACGTACTGACAACAAACTTACAAAGATTCTTATATTCTATGTCTCAATTCTACCGCGTTTTCTTTTGACGCATCACTGACAGTCGAAAATGCTGAATCACAGGATCGGTAATACAAAACGTAGGACCGCTGCCTGTTGACCTCAGAGCGCGTGACCGGTCCCAGTAATCAGGCCAGGCCTGCATCTCATAATTGCAACCGCGGCCCATTTCGCCAGCCCGCAAGCGCTGCGGCAACCGGCACAGCATCCCATTCCGTACATTGTGAGCGGTGAGTTCCCGGATTCATATCGTATTACTTGTATAGCCGGGAATACAATGTACGTACTGTTCAAGTGAACAGCCCTGGAATGGCAATGTGAGATGAGCTACATTCCTGATTGTAATCCTACTTCTCGTCAACACATGTTTGAATTTATACACTTTTTGATATTATTTACCACGCTTTCTGAAATAAAATGGTTAATGGAGTAATGAGTTATTATGGTCGGTGGCCGAGTTGACATCGCGTTTGGGTTCCACTCAGGGGTAGTGTGTTCATTTACTCGGCTGGCTAAGTCCTCCATCACAACGCAAGCAATATTTTCAGCTTACTGTGGTGGTAGTAGGGGATTTTCAAATATTGTCAGATTATTCGTATCCTGGGAATGTTTGACTTTCTTTTAAAAAAAAAAAAAAAAATTTCACCATTGAAGAGAGATACAGATAAAGGTGTTAAGGGCGAATTTATGTGCCCGAAATTAGCTAAATTATTTATTACTTCATCTATCATTATGTAGATATTGTAAGTGAGTTGTTTACCCAAACCAAATCCAAAACCAAAAACATTACACTCTTAAACGGTTTACAAATAAAACATAATAAAGTTTTAAAAAAAACTTTTCAATTATAATCCAGATACTCGAAGATAAAAAGTAGAAAATTTAACAAATGTCGCATATTTAATTTACAAAATACAAAATGGACTAATATCTACTCGTACTTCAATTTGGCCCCGAGAACTAAATATCAAATAACAAACAATTCTGCCATAGGTCTCCCCAAATAGTTCGTTACGTTTTGTGACTTAGCAGGGGTGCCCGAGTTCATCGGGTGAAGTTTGTTCAGCATGCGCCTGCCCACCAGCTACGTGGAGTGCCAGATCGGGAGAGGCTGGTTTGGGGAGACCCTTAGACCCCTCCAACTAGTCTCTCACTCCGTCACTTCTGGACACACTGATCCCTAGATTCCTACCCTCCCCTCATTACTTTTTCCTTTCCAGAATCCTCCCCTTTCCTTAAAAAGACCCTCCACACAGGAAAGAGGGGAATTATTTTCCTCAGTGCCTCCTGTGTGAGGTTAATGTAATAAAAAAAACATACGAAAACAAAATTTATAAAAACGGCACAAGTATACATCATAATAAATTACGAACGTAAACAATACTTAATTGTATATTACGTTCATGTGGAATAATTTTTAAAAGAAGATATTATGGATTTTTGTTATATTTTATGTAAATTTATTATAATTATAATGTTGTTGAATTATGTACGTAATTAGAATGCGAAATATTTATATTTCTTTAAATAAAACAAAAAAAATCATCTAGGAAAATTTGAAACAATACTCAAACAAGTAAATAATCATTGCGGTGATAGGTAGGTATTGTTAATTTATTGGTTCGTAAAATGTAGGTATTGTTAATATTAATTGTTTATCAAGAATGAGAAACAAAAAATTATAGTTGAAAAATATCATTTTTTCGCAAAAATAAATGTTTTACTCGGAAATATTATGAAATGATAATGCATAGATTTAATATTATTGTTTTTAACTGGTTTTCAAATAATTTATAATTTTATTCAGTTTTATTTCACTCCATTTATTTTGTCAGAATATTGGAGGCCTTTTTGAATTTAAACGCAGATGTTATAATAAGCTTTTTTCTTAGTTTTTTATGAGTTTTCGATTTTGATTGATTGATGAAATTTCGATGACAGTCAGACATCTAATTATTGGGAACGCATCTTTTCTGATTCACATATTGTAATATTGCACTTGAAACATGAAAAAAGTTCTTAAACTTTTACAATTTTTGAACATGTGCTATTATTTTGTATCTTTTATTTTCTGTCAGAATAAATGTTTTCATCTTTGACAGTTGGTATTTACTTATTTAATGTAACGATATTTGAAATAGTGTGACTATTGTAAGCCACATTGCGCTTTAAAAAAAAAGAAAACTACAAGCAACTCTTCAACATTTATCAAGTAATTTTCACAATTCTTCGAGATTCCGCAGTTTTTACTCTCGAATCGCAACATCACGCGATTCACGAGATCTTCATACCGCTGGCACATTTCTATCTCCTGACACGAGAAGCCGAGAACCCGAGAAACTGAGATTCTGACTTATTCCTCGTGTAAAACCATTTTGCGTTTTAGGTGAAGAGATTTGTATGTAGGAGTATTTCGGTGGAATTTACGACGACCACGTTTACTTTATATTGTACCCCGATGGTCCCTTTACGGCTGTGTTCTCCGCCAGAGATGTTTGATAATATTAAACCGAGCAATATCCCGCTAACATAATATTACACAATAACACATTCAACAATACTTTGAAATATTATGTTCTATTTCACACTTAACGTTATTTATTACGCGATTAAAGTTATTTTCATAAAACACTGTGTACAAATTACTGCGGAACGTTATTTATGTTAAGTTCTTACTTTACTCAAAAATACGTAACACTTACCCCATCATAATAATTTAAGCTTTACTATAATAGCGTTTTATACGTAAGTACTTTTATAAATTTGCTTTACATGTGAGGTTATTGACAGTAATAAAATGGCCAGCGGTACACGCACATGAAACATATCACTATTTTGATAAATCGATTTTAATTTAGTTTTTTTTTCAAAGTTTTTCTGCCATCTATGAAATTTAAAAAAAAATCTGAATATTCAGATGTTTCTTATACCAACCTCTTTCTCTTATATTTAATTATCCTATTTTCTTCCGTCTGCAACAGTTTTCTCTTAGTATAGTACTTAATAATCTTACTTTCCCTGGACGGGCAGACATTCGTACTAATGAAAATGGAAAAGTAGACTGTAAAGATCAATAGAGAAAATAATTAATTTTGCGAATAATGAAAAACCCTTGTAAAAGTCCCTCGGAAAGCCAATATTATCTAATTATTTCAACGCTTTACAGTTCATTTGTTCACGTTTACAACATCAAATAGATTGTAATAATAATAGTCGAATGTGAACATAAAACCCTTTGTTGATTACTGTTTCGGCTTAAGCGGAAATTACAAAACGAATTTTAGTAGCGGATTTTCCTTCCTGCCGCCCTAAGCATTTTATACCCGGCCCTGGCTATAAATGTACCCCAAACTCCGACACCTGTATAACAAAGCAGCACTGATATAAGTGACACTCGATATCCCCCCGAAATAAATTGGGCATACCTACGGGTTTAATTCTATTGGATGGTCCGATACCCTTCGCGTCAACACATGAACAGCGTGGGTGTAAAATACTATATGCTAAGTTGACATAGTTTATGGAGAACAATACTTAGTTCGTGTGAAAACCTTTAGTTAAAATTTAATACAATTTGGATCCGAAATATCAACAATCCGAATGTCTTCGAAAGAATGAGAATTTTATTGTTTTTTTTATAAATATACGAAAAATTTGCATATATTTTGAAAAAAATGCACCCGTTTACCTAGTCACAGTTTTTTTATATATGCTCTTTAGCATGCATAATATATGTAGTTATTTTACACAGCAAAAGCCAATCTAGTTTTTTCTAAACCGTTGTTGGAAAGCCGTGAGAAAACATTGGCAAAGCTTTTTATGCGTGTTATTTCATTTATGGACAATTTACGATCCGCACAGTGTTATCGTTTTATTTGTAAAATAAATATTGCCTACTCTTCTCCGTGACAGTGACACGCTCGAATCGTCTTAACCTTAATATAGCCAACAACAAAAAAAAACTAATAGAAAATCAATAACGTGCGCAAAGTACCCCGTTCGAATAAATAGAGGTACCGTAATAACATAAACTACTTATAAGTGACATTTGACAATATATTTACTTTCATACCTTTAAGTACTCTGTCTTTATTTGAAGGGCATTTTTTATATTTTATAAAATTAGTAAAGTTACTACCCCCAATTCTCGCGAGTCTCATCAATATTTTTTTAAACGTTTATGCAACATATTTTGCTTTTATCTTTGAGAGTTTATTGAATATTTAAAAGACCTATGATTTGAAGAACTATTCGTGCCAGAACTCCTAGATGAAAAGTTTTACACGTTTCTTATTAACAGTTTTAACAAAACAGATTGTTTAAAATAATTTAAAAAATTTTGATCTGTTTTTAAAAACGCATTAAATATTTATGGTATGGTTATGACATGGTTATGACCCGGTTATGATATGTTATATACATATAATATGTTGTATATAATGTACAACATATTATATATAGATCCTGTTAGCTGTGTAAAATTATGTTATATTATTAATACAATTGATGGTTGAGCCAAATAGTTTACATCAGCTGTAGGCACACTGATGGAACCTAAGCGCAAGCCAAATACTAAGTTTGGTGATCGCGCTTTCGGAGTATCAGGGCCGAAGGCTTGGAATAAACTTCCTCCAGAACTAAGATCCATACCAAGTCCAACAGAATTCAGGTCTAAACTAAAAACTTACTTTTTCAAGCTGTCATACCCTTAATTTAAATATACCATTCCTTAGAGAAAGTCCAGTTATATCCAATTATTTTATTTATTTTTTTTATTTATTAATCTGAAGTTAGCTCACATCTTCGTGTGTGCTAATAGTTAATAGTATGTCCTAAATGAGGTATCTAAATTTCGCTTATAAACAATCAGTTAATTTTATTTAAGTGTTAATCTCAAGTGATCTACCAGGTAAGTATTGTACTGTATAATATCTCCATATATAGTAAGTTATAACATAGATCATTGTAGAAATGTATTATATACTTGTACAGCGCCCTTAAGGTGATTTTTCAGAAAAACGGCGCTATAAAAATCATCGAAATATTATTATTATTTATCGTAATACGTAATACCTCACAGTTTCATTAAAAATAACATCATCGCGAAAACGATGTTTACGTTAATAAAATAAAGCAATTTACAAAAAATTGCAAGTTTTACTCTTTAAAATGACACAAGACTTTGCTTACTTATGCATTGTTCGGCTATGGAGGGTTGGTTGCCTTATTTGGCTGTAGAGAGTTTCTTGGTTCCAAGCGCCATTACGCAATAGCTCGATCCTCTCTGTAAACACATAGCGCTCGCGCTTTCCATATCACCAATGTCAGCAGACTAAACATCGCTTAAGTAATATACGTTTTACGTGCATACATTGTTTATCAACAGAAGTATTGATTTATACAACCCTTTGAATTTTACTCCTTCGCATTTGGGAATAAATTACGATTATTTAACATATTTTGGAAACATGCAAAATTAATGGGTTACTTTGTAATGGTAAAGTAAGTATTTTAACGTTTTAAAGAAGATACATTTATTTATTTTCTAGGCAAAGTGTAGTGCAACTTGAGATAGGTCAACAGATTATATAATCCAACGAAATGAAAAAAGTGTTAAAAAGATCTTATGAATCTTTTTTTGGAAGCTTTAACTTTAAGGCTTTCTGTAAACAGTAAATCTCCTAGTTTGAAATAGACTTTCATTTTGCAGAACCAACAAAAATTTCAGGTAGGTTAGCGTCAGTCATTGGTCCAAAATGTTCTAGCAAGCACTTTTGGTAAGATTTTATGCAAAACCCAAAATATATATACAAGGTTTTCCAATAAGAGATGTTATTTTGATATTCAATCGTAAAAGATCAACGGTTTTGTTGCTTGTGTGGCACGTAGCTCTTGTTGAAAGTGAACGTTGTCCAAATCAATACCATCCAATTCCGGCCATAAAAAAATTATTAATTATCTCTCGATAGAGCAATCCATGCAACGTAACTGTTCCTGTTTAACTAAGGCTCCAGCCTCATTTTCGAAAAAGTAAGGTCTAATGACGCCGGACGTTTTTATATATATTTTTTTTTATACACTAATAAACCGCACCAAACAGTCACAAGTTGAGGATAGAGAGGCTTTTCAACAATAACTCTTGGGTTTTCCGAGCCCCAGATGCGACAATTTTGCTTGTTGACGAAGCCACCGAGGTGGAAATGGGCCTCATCACTCAAGATGATTTGTATTTGATTCACTCAAGTGAATTTTAATAATTTCAATGCGTTGTTGAAGCGTGTATCGTTTCATTTTTAATAATGTTTTGTCAAATGTCAAAAAATGACAGCTTCAAAATTAACACCTACCGAAATAGCGGGCTAGTCAAAATAACACCTCTTATTGTAAAACCCTGTATTTATTAAAATGACAAATTATTATAAGCAATAATTATTTGTCGGAAATAAATATAAATTGACGAAATCCTCCGGGAAAAAATAAATAACAAGTCAATATATTTCACATCGCAAAATATTTCACCATTAAATGAAGATATAATATATATCGAAGCCACCTCGTGAGAAATTAAGTATTCCAACAAAAATAAAATTGGTTGTTTTTAGGTGAAAAAACTAAAAAAAGCAATTATTGTTGAATGAAATACTAGTATTTATATAATTATTTGGAGGGTTAAAAATAAGTCGACGTGGCTCAGTGGTTCCGTGCACCAGGGGGTTTAGCACAGTAAAAATAATAAATTTACAATTTCAGATTTATAAACGTAACTGCCGATGCGTTTATGCCGATTCATAAAACACTATGTCAATACGATATTTACGAAATCTATAGTCAGTTCGCGGTGTTCGCGAGCACGGTAAAAATATGATTCCGATAGTCGGTAGACGAAAGCCGCTGTTTTTTGCGAGGACTCCAAGGTGTTGGATAAGCTGTCAATATCCACTACTTTTTGGATAATGTCGTTAGTTATGCGAAATAACTGGCTAATTAATGAATGGAGGTGAACTAACTAAGTCCTTACGTTGAAAGAAATTGTATACACGATTCATGGACGATCGAAACGCGATCGATTGTTTCCGTTTCAACTTGGGGGAGCAAAAGTTGTTAATCAAACCAGTTTACTAAATCTCTACAAATTCGTTGCTTATTCCGTTTACCGATCCGATATTGTAAAGTTATCGATATATACTGGCAACACTAGGGTAATTTGACATTCCGAATCATCAAACGTCATATATTTACGTACAAATATTAACATAATTAATATTAATAATTTTTCTTTCGTATGGTGGGGGGTCAGAGGGGGACATCTAGATCTGCGAGCCATTTTAGGGCCTCAGGCGTCGCCATGTGGACCTCATCAATCCCGCCGGGGAATGAATGGAGCGGGCATTCGTTGACCACATGTTCGGTAGTCTGCACCGCACCACATTCACACATCGCCGACTCTTTAAGGCCCCATCTGTGCATCATGTGGGCACAGCGGCTATGGGAGCACCTTAACCTATTGATGGCGGACCAGGTTTTGCCAGGCAGTGAGAACCCAGGCTGTCTCTCTATTAATTAATAATTAATTGAAATGCTCACCTAAATATCCATTGGCAGTCCGTATTTACTTTTTGGCTTTAAAAAGGGAGTTAATTAGGTCTTTATTCAAGTTGGTCAATGAGATCTTTAGTTATAATATTAGATATACGAAACGAGCGTCTGAATTTCGGATTTCCTAGTACGAACGGATTTAATTGATCGCATAAATTACGTCTTCCAATCCTAGGAGATTCGTTAATCTGCCTCCGTTCATTCATAAACCAGAAATTTTGCATATAAAACGATTATTAAAAAAATTACGTATATCAACAGTCGCCCAAATTTAACTGAAAGCCAAGGAGTCTTGGTTGGCTTTCTTTGTCGGAATTTCTTATCGATCGTCCACTGTTCTAGGGGATATTGCTAACTGACCATAGATCACGAATTTAATCAATATCATTTTGACATATATTATGGTTTTATCGATCGTCCTTCTTAGGCCTCCCGATCGGCAATCAGAAGGTGCGGGTTCAATTCCTGTTGGCAGCATTTATTTTTTTCCGGAAGATTTTTTCAATGTTCTGTGTTTCAGGCTAATTGTTGCTTGTAATAATTTTTTGTTGTTTTTTTGCTTTTCATAAATCATTGTCTTATAAACATATGCTTACCTTTAATAATTAATATTAATTAACTAGAATGATTGATGTATAATTTTAATGAAGTCATGGACTTTTACTCGCTAACTTAATAAGAAAAAACATGTAGATATCACGAACAAACGATTAAGCTCGTTTAAATTTTACATTATTCTTTTAATAAATCTGTAATAAACGTTTACAACACCATTTTAATATTTTCGTTGAATACATTTTCATTCAAAACACATAGCAAACTCTGTGACGTGGAAGCTGGCTTCATCCCCGTCTAGTCAATCGTCCCTTTGTGAACTGTTCCGATTACAGCGCGGATAGTTCCCGTGCGATGAGGCTGCATTCTGCGAAGGTTTATGACAGAAGTGCAATTCAACCGCACTACAAGTGCCACAGTTAATCAATAACACATTAACATGCGCAGTAATTTTACTTGTCAAGCTGCTAGTAAATAAGCAATGCACTGGAGAATTAATCTAGGATTTTGTAATTCCGATTTTAATATTACTTACAAAAGAACAATGATGCTTGTTTCCCTTGTGTATATTTGTAGATAAATGTAAAAGTATTTTAGTTGAAGTTTCTAAATCTTAAACGCTCGGTACCTAAGTTGGGTTGAAAATAATACAAATTAAAATTAATCCTGAGTAGTTGATACTCTGATTGCCTGGGTGAAAGACTAATACTTCAACTTCGCTTAAACTGTCTTAAGCTGTGTTGGGTGACTATATTTGAAGATCCAAAATACTCCTCAACCTTCCTATTTCCACTATTTTCAGTCTCACAATTTTGAATCTCCTCTATACAAAAAGCACTTGAATATAAACCCCAGCTGCTCTTCAAAGAAAAATCACTGCTTTTATAGTGTGTACATGTGCATGTACTCAAATGCCAGCAGAACGACTACTGTATGACATTTTATCGGCACTTCTATAGGGAAGACATTGAGTTGATCGACCCTATCAAACCTGTGCAAAACAAGTGCAGGGACAATGCAAGAAGCAACAGATTCCATCTAAAAGAGCGCAATAAAAGAGCGCTAAAGCCTTATTGAAACAATGGGTCCCTGACCATTTTAAGAAAATAAGTTTAAATCGATAACCAAATTTTATTTTATATTAATTACTATAAAACATTATAGGTACTGGCATACTAATATATATCCGACATATTCCAGAGGGTCTGATGCTCTCAGGAGTGAAGAAAAAAAAGTTGGTTGAAATGGCTTTGGTCGTGTTTTATGACAAACAGCCAACCTTCCTCTTCAACAACTCATTCCATTTCCTACTCTCTATAACCTCACAACGTATCTCAATTGATAATGCCACAGATTCTCCGAATCCGAACAGTCCCAACAGTTGAAACTCTTTTTTACACAAAAAGTTGAATTTTCAGTGATAGAGCACTACCGTACATAAAAAAATAATTAGAGTTAATTATTCACAAATTTTAAATTTGTCTTCAAGTATCAAAATTAATTACGACCAATGAAATAAATAATATCCGCAGCAGGTGCTTTTAACGGTCCAATAAAACTTGAATGCAATCAACGAGTTTGCCCAAAAAGTAGTTGAAATCAACGGGTGAACATTAATGTTCCGCTGCCAGAGAGTATTTTACTGCCCCTACCGACTGCAGCCCTATTAAAATATCGTTAGCATTTTTATCTTTTAAACTTCAATTTTAGCATAATGAATAATAGAGCAGCAGTAGCAGCGAACAGTGACGTGGCTCAAACAAAAAGCTCTGCAAGCTACGAGTATTAAAAGTCGAGAAATAATGAGAAGTTCGTAATAAAATACACCCCACAAGACTTGTACTGCGACTATTAGTTTCCTGTGTAGTATTAAGTTATAATCTGTATGCAAAACGGTCTTCCTGCCTCGGAACATTTTGCTATTCTGTGGGACATGTTTTTAGGCGCTTTTTATCCTCCGCTTTGTAACATCCGTATTACACGTTGCCTGAGTATAGCCTCGGGAATTATATATTTATCATTATTTTATGCTGCGGGCGAGAATGAGACCAGACGTGTGTTAAAGAACGGAATTATTACCAAGTCGCAATATTAACGGGCGGTGCCGAACATTTTTCTCGAGGTGGACTAAAATTTTATTTGTTTTGGGTATTTTTGAAAGTCACTACAGATGAATTCAAGTCGTGTGTTTATTAAGCAAGATAAATAAATAAAAAATACAGACATGTTTCAAAATATCCTAAGTTATTGTCTCAGCATGGGAGATCCCAGTGAGGATATAATTATCTCTATGTTTTGTCTCTAAACACATATTACTAAAGTTATTCTCAATTAGGGAGGTATTAATTAACAGCTTGGAACATTTACTATATACTTAACCTTATGCAGATGATTTGAAATAAAATACTGTTTTGTGTTGTTGTGTTGGTATATATACTTTGTTATTATGTTGCAATTTTCTTAACATTAACCCTCTATCTGCTGTAAACTTAATGATGTTCGTACTTATCAGTATGTTTTTTTTTATTTTATTTTATTTTATTTTATTATTATTATTATTATTATTATTTTTTTTTTTTTTTTTTAAACAAAAAATTTATTCAATAAAGAAATTTACAATGTGTGATATACAATGTACAATATACAATGTGTGATATATATATATATTTCACTAGTAATAAGATAAGATATTATGATATGATTAATATTTATTATTTTTCAATGTTCTCCCATAATAAACAATTGCTTGTGTGTATGGGATGAGGTATTATTTGTTTAGTTTCTTAGATTTTTATTTAATTTTTAAATTTTTTGTTTTTGTTTTTCTTTTATTTTTTTAATTTTTTTTTAATTTAGTTTAGGTTTTCAGTATATTTTTTTAATTGTGTTTTGAATTCTTTGAAACTATCATTTAGTGATCTTATATTTTCTGGCAATTTATTGAAGAAATTTGTTCCTAAGTATTTGTAGTTTTGCTGATGTTATCTTCAGTTAATAAATAAATAAAAAGGTTAAAAAAGTAATTTGATTAATCCCTTATTTTTATTAGTATGTACATAAGTGCAGCCCTTTGTAAACTATATGGATTGTTAGTTTAGATGGTTTTCACAGATATAAATGGCAGAAATCGTAACTAAAAAGCAGGAAAATTTGCTTGAAGCAGCTAATATTCTAAGATTTTTTTTCTGTAATAACCAAGCTAACAGGTTTCAGTTGACATTGGTATTTTAATAAAGAGCTTTTAAGTTATGAGGTATCCACTAATTTGTCAATTAATAATACTAAACGTAACGCCATATTGTGCAATTAAGAAAAAAGCTTTCGGTAGATTCATAGTTTTGAAATGCAGGTGGCAAAGCTTATAATAAAAAAACTACTCAATTGAAAAGCGTGCTTATGACTAAGCTATTTGCAGAACTTAATAATTATGTTAAAATTTAAAATTTTAAAACATATTTTGACAAATGGTTTTTTTTTTTGCAAAATGGGAGCAAAAATAAAGCCGAATTATTCTGGCACAAAAAATAACAAACAATTTTAAGCTCATACAAACTGAGCAGCAAGCAAGGTGCTTATTATTTCCTAGGCTTTAAAGCCGACAAACCAAACAACACGGTGTGTCGCTTGAATCTTTCCTCTCACATAATTACAGAATCTTCACAGGGTTACCCGGCAAGTACGGCCGTTGGGCCAATTTGTATGGCAACTCCACGCGCATACATTCCTGTTAGCGCGCCCTGTAATCCTAAAACTACACAGTCATTACATGGGAGCAATTTTGCCGACAAAGGACAAACTTCCTACGCGAGCGAAACAGCGACTGGAATTTTGCAAAATCTTTATAATCATAAAGGGAATGGAGTGCAGGCTTTTAGGATTTTGAATAATTTAGCTTGTGATGTCATAAGGAGATACTTTTTTAATTAGTTTGTGTTTAATTACTTAAGTAACTACAGACATTATTTTTTTAAATTTTGTTTTGACACCACATACTAGAGATGAAATTATGCGGCCAAATATCAAGAGATTTCCCCAAATTCAAATGTCTACGAAATCGTTTAGGATAAAACATAAAACAATTATAATTACTAGCAGTTAAAAACCCGCTCTGCGGGTTTTTTTCTGCTAGGCCCTGCGGGCGGCACTTGATTGGGCTTCGCCCAGTTTAAGTGATACTAACAACAGTTACATTTAATAGGTAGATATTAGGTCATTCACAGAGAGAGGGTGAGTATATATTGTTAAAACACGGAACAGGAAGGCGTTTAGGCATAATAATAATGACAGTTGTTCGGGTAAAACTTTACCTTTCCCGAATAATTGCCTAAATGGCTAAAGGTAAATTAATATAGGTAAATATTCGGAATCGCTGGACACGGAAAATAGGAAATATTTTTAAATAATACCTTCTGATTTACCTTAATTACTATAAAAGGAATCGAACAGCATTTGGGAAAATTTTAATTTTAGCTTTTTAATTTTTAATTACGTAAAATGAAAATTCGCTTTCGCTGTATGGGATGACAGCCTGAATAATTTCTGTTGATAACATTTTCTTTTGTCGGTATTCCTGAAATGAGCGGCTAGAGACAATTGAAAAACGTAAATTAAAAAAATATAATGTAATACAATATTCCGGCAAAATAGTGCCTACTTAGCACAAATGATTTATTTGACTATTATTTTATTTAACCTCACCTATAATAACCTAACCTAACCTATAATAATCCAGCCTAACCTATAATAATCCAACCTAACCTAAAATAATCCAACCTAACCTATAATAATCTAACCTGACCTAAGCTTACCTCACCTATAATAATCCAACCTAACCTAACCTATATCCTAACCTAACCTATAATAATCCAATCTAGCCTAACCTAACCTAACCTAACCGTACCAATCCTAACCTAACCTATCCTAACCTAACCTAACCTATACAAATCCAACCTAACCTATAATAACCCAACCTAACCTAACCCATAATAACCCAAACTAACGTTACCTAACCTAACATAACCTGACTTATCCTAACCCATAATAATCCAACTTAATCTAACCTTACCTATAAACTAACTTGATAAATAATATAATAATAACATAGAATTTATATAGCGCCGTTTTGTGTTGTTTCAATTCAAGTGCGCTTAACTATAATAAACTTAAAAATAAAATTTCCTATTGTGTTCCTTTAAAAAAAATTAATTACATAAAATGAAATAAAGAATAAACGGTTTACACAAAAAGAACTATACTAATCCAACCTAATCTAACCTAATCTAGCATAACCCAACCTAACCTATCCTAACCTATAATAACCTTTTTTTAAATATTTCCTTACTTGTAAAAGAAACCAAAATCCCAAAATAATATTTGCATAGAGTTAATTATGGTAAAAATTCTAGACACTCATATCAGGAATACCAAAAAAAGAAAATGTCATCAATAGAAATTATTCCGGCTGTCATCCAATACAACGAAAGCAAATTTTAATTTTACGTGATTAAAAATTAAAATGCTAAAATTCAAAAATTCCCGAATGCATTCAGATTCCTTCTATATTAATTAAGGTAAATCCAAAGGTTTTACTTAAAATATTTCGTATTATCCTTGTCCAGCGTTTCCGAATAATACCTTAATATATATTATATAAATATTTATACCTGGCAAAATGATTGTTTTATTATACATATAAGTACATGTCAGATAAGAGATTTGTTGGCTAATTTTACAATCAACGAAGCGTTTCTATCTTCCGATTGTCTTTCATGTTATTTTATTGGGTTGGCAGTGCCTATACTTTCGCGTATATCATATCGGTGTTCTGTCAAAATAATGCGAAATTATTATTTACGTAAATAATATTAAATATCAATATTTTTCAAAATCGTACATGCAAAGAGTTGTTGTTTATTGTCATTAAGTTGAATCAAATGTTTGTTTTAGAAACGATGACATTGCAAAGTTTAAATAAACTTCCAGAAGAAATCTTTTTATTTTGCATATTTAAATATTCGCGCCAGCCCCTTGGTTCGTTCTTTCACCGCCAGAGGAGCGCTCTGTCGGCTATCTTTGACGCGGTGGCCATGCGTATATATCGGCCATGTTGAATGAACGCGTGCTTTTTCGTCAAACGTCAAACGTAATCACGTAATTGTGGATAATTTTCACTGTAATGTAATTAATCCAATGGATCATGAACTATCTAAAACATATTTTCTTCGATATTATCCAAAAATTGTATGAGCAGAAACGATATATTTGAATAAATATCGTATTACATGTGGCGATTCTATTTCAGTATGAAATCGTGTCTTAATCTTTAAAGTCTTATTTAAACACAATTTGAATTTGACCAATCACAGGGCCTACATCGTCCAGACGCTGGGACAATAATACTATTAGAAGACTAGCAGTTAAAAACCCGCTCCGCGGGTTTTTGCTGCTAGGCCCTGCGGGCGGCACTTCTTGCACGGCACTGATATTAACTGTTATGGTACCTAATATAATTTGCTCATAGGAGACTTGCAGTGCTTAAATATGTGTTACAACCGTCAATGTCTATAAGTTGAATCAATATCGTATAGTTTGTCACAACAATTAAAGATAGTTATAACAAAGTTGACTGAAATAATAGATTATTACATATTGATTAATTGTACCCGTGTTTATGGATAAAAGAAGGGTAATTGTGCAATGAGATTAACAGTCGGTTTAATTAAAAGGTGTAAATTTTACTCCAACTGGTGGTAATTCTTTATCTAAAACTGTTACTGTATCTAATAAAGTTTAAAGTTAGAATATATATACACCTTCATCAGGAGAGTAAAAATCTATATATAAAGGTAGATTATTACAATATAGCGCCCCTGAGGTGATATCTCACAAAAGCGGCGCTATGCAAATTGTCCAATTAATAAATAAATATAATGTTTACATTTTATTATGTACGTATGCATTGATATACAATGGAAATAGATAAAATAATGTTATCCTATTAAACTTTATTTTATTAAAAAACAAATAACTTTTTTAACATCACTTTATTATATACAAACAATACATGTTTCATGAACGAAGTATACACCGAAGTCAAAAATTAAATATAGATTACAATTGGAAAAAAGAAATGGAAGGAGGGGGGAGGGGTAAGAGTAGGCTGGGTTTATAAGAATTAGGAATTACAATATGAAAGACCAGTTAAGCGGGAAAATATTTAAAAGAGAGTTTATAAAAAAAAATCTTGTTAATTATATCTACTTTTATAAACATGTTCTCTTATTTCTAAAATTTCGAAATTATTTATTTGTGATGCTTTATATCCTGTGTGAAGTATTTTAAGACCTGAACAAAAAAATTGCATAAAACCATAAAACAATATATTCATAAGACAAATAACATTTAATAACGGTTATTCTAATAAATTGATAGTTGAAATACTAAATAAAATAATTAAACATATTATCTTCAAACGGTATTTTTACCCTATTTCTTAAGATATAAATAAACAATCAGGATTAAAGCATCGCAAATAAATAATTTTTCAATTTTAGAAATTATAAAACATGTCAATATAAAATCAGATATAATTAATAAGCAAAAAAAAATTATAAATAATAATGAAAAATGCCATTGCAAAGTTTAAATAAACTTCCAGAAGAAATCTTCTTATGAAACGCTTAATGGTCAAGTAATTTTGCATATTTAAATATTCGCGCCAGTTGTTTGGTTAGTTTTTACACCGCCAGAGGTGCGCTCTGTGTCGGCCAGCTATTGCCGGCCATATTGAATGAACGCGTGCTTTTTTCGTCAAACGTAATCACGTAATTGTGGATAATTTTCACTGTAATTTAATTAATCCAATGGATTATAAACTTTCTAAAACATATTTTCTTCGATATTATCCAAAAATTATATGAGGAGAAACGATATTTTTGAATAAATATCGTATTACATGTGGCGATTCTTTTTCAGTATGAAATCGTGTCTTAATTTTTAATGTCTTATTTTTTTGTATCCAGTCGCCTGCAAACCGAAATGAACCTTACGGTTGCTTAAAATTGAGGGGCAGATTGGTATTTTTTGCCTGCAATGCCCCCAATGCAGAATTTATCCGAATCACATAATATGAATTTGACCAATCAGAGGGCCTACATCGTCCAGACGCTGGGACAATAATACTATCAGATTATGTAAACGAAAATATGAAAATACATAAACGTGGAATGATGTAATAATTTTTCATTATAATAATTGCATGATAAATACAGGGTTTTCCAATAAGAGGTGTTATTTTGAAATTCAATCGTAAAAGATCAATGGTTTTGTTGCTTGTGTGGCATGTAGCGCCGTCTTGTTTAAAGTAAACTTTGTCCAGATCAATACCATCCAATTTCGGCCATAAAAAATCATTAATCATCTCTCAATAGCGCAATCCATTCACAGTAACTGTTGCTCCAGCCTCATTTTCGAAAAAGTAAGGTCCAATGACTCCGCCGGACCATAAACTGCACCAAACAATCACACGTTGAAGATAGAAAAGCTTTTCAACAATAATTCTTGGGTTTTCCGAGCCCCAGATGCGACGATTTTGCTTGTTGACGAAGCCACCGAGGTGGAAATGGGCCTCATCACTCAAGATGATTTGCATTTGATTCACTCAAGTGAATTTTAATGCGTTTTTGAAGCGTGTATTGTTCCATTTTTATTAATGACTTAGTTTTTAATTGTCAAATGTCAAAAAATGACAGCTTCGAAAGTAACATCTACCGAAATAGCGGGCTATTCAAAATAACACCTCTTATTGGAAAACCCTGTATAATCGACATAGTTTTAAATAATGCGCGCCAGTTCCTTTTGCCGTATAGAAATTAATACATAGTCGATTTAATGGGATGAACAATTCGTGAAATTTCAAAATTCGTTTTCAATTTTCGTGGAAGTTTTATTTGAATTCTGTCATTATATCATTGTAGGCCAGTTGCTTCACAGCAACGAAATAAGAACAGAACTTGAATGAAACTTTCACAAAACTTCAAAATTGATGAAATATTCAATTTTTTTAAAAGATCCGTGCTTAATATGCATTTAAATTTGATAATGCAAACATCGTGTATCAACATCCATCTCGGTGTTTCTTTGTTTTTTTGGACATTCACGGAACATTTTACTACAAGTTATATGGTTCTAAATCAAATTATACGTGGTTAATATACCTATTACGTATGTTCTTAAAATTTGTGAGTAACGATAACAAAGAATATTAATTAGGAAGAAAGTACATATGTGGACAGCGGATGAACCTTTTTTTTAAATCAATTAGTATACGAAACTTACGAATTGAAATTGTCTATTAATAAAAGTATTTGCAATTTATGTGCAAATTGTTTTTGAAATATATGTTGCGCTAGAAATTTTATTTAATTAGTTTAACACATTAGAAAAAATCATGAAAAATGTCTAGGTTGAACAATTTTTTGCAGTGAGTATATGATTTGATTGTGCGAGTGATTGGTGAATTATTTGCTGCATTATTGTATTTGGCGTCTGTATGAAAAAGCGTAGAACGCCTGTTACGCCTCGTTGAAACATTTAAACCAATGACAGATAAGGATTTTATTATTTAGCAACTTATATACAAGTTAGAGGTTGCATATGTTGCACTGTATTTGGTTGTAGTATCAATTTTGGAGGCGGGTAACAAACACTTATTCCATTGGTCACCCCAAGAAACTCGCTATGTTTGGTGACTTAGTAAGGGTCCCTGCTCTTCAGCTACGTGGCAGCCCGCTAGGCAGTTAGCCTCTTCAGCTGGACTCTACCGATCCATCTCCTTGCACCGCAACGGTAAAAATAGATTCAGACATTCGTCACTCTTTGATTCGCTAACCCCCAGACTCCTACCCACCCCTCATCCGTTTTTCCTTCTCAGAACTTCCTCTCTTTCCTTTCCTTAAAAAGGCCTTTCACACAGTATCCCCAAGTTTAAAACAAGCCAGTACAAAGGTCTTTTCAGACACAGGAAGCCCTGAAGGAAATAAAGTTTCTCAAGGTCTCCTGAGAGACAATGTAATGACGTTTGTGTAAGAGCAAAAGTCAATATTAATGTTTTTTTATATGTTGTTAATATACGTGTACTTGTTTTTATCTTACTTTCTTTATTTCTTTTATATCTGTGGTAATAAGGATTGGAAGATAAATTCCTCACCTGGATTTCTCGTCCGAATTTATTTTATCTTGTCAACATGTCGGGCTCTCTTACCTGTGAAAAGAAAAAATATATTATTAGCATTTTGATTACGCATACGTTCAGTGTATCGACATATTTATTCGAAACGAAAGATTATTTTTCAAATCACTCGAAGTATTTACGGATTCAATAATCAATTTTGTTAAAAAGTAAGGAGTAAAGAATGTGGTGTATTTTGTTTCATTTACATATTCTATTATACGGTTTCACGATAACTCAACACAGTGACAATTCAATACACTTTTAAAAAGTGATATAAAGTTATTAGAGACGATGAAAAAAAAATAACCTAACCTTACCTAACCTAACCTACTTAACCCAGTTAATAAATTTTTTGTTTCATCACTTTCCATGACTATATATAACTCTTTAAAGATGTGATCAATTATCATTGTGATGATTTATCTGGTCACCGTATAATACACATCCCCATAGATCGTAACGGAAATGTTATTGCAATCTGAAATAAGTTGACTGAACATACACATTAGATTAGGTAGAGTTGTAGTCATGTTTATTTTAAATTCCATATATCTGCTTCTTTCTGTGTCACAACTAAAAAATAATGTAATATAGATACTTTCCCAGTTGTTGTTTCTCAGCACATTGCAGTTATAGGCAATGAGATTTAAAACTTGAAAGGCTTAAGAATAAACTTCTAACTACAAACTACTGTTCTGAGATATTTATACTAGCTCAAACAATAAAAAAAATCTAACACTAGATTAATTTCATATTAAATAAAGTTGCATTTTTATTGAGTGCCAGTAGACGTATCTTCTTGTATCATGAATAATTCAATAATTAATTAATACAAATATCATATAAGTCTCTCTGAATCTAATTCTGCTTAAAATTCTGACGTAAGTAGTAAGAAGTCAATCAGATATTCCGCAACATTGCCTAGTGAAATTAAATTGCACTGTTTTTTGTTGCCAAATTCTTAATAAAAATGGAGCAAGATAAAGAAAGACCGTTGTCACAAACAATAAAATCTTATAATCCGACTGGCTGTATCACGCTTTTTTATTATTTTGAATACTGCGCGTAATGCCAACAAGTTGGTACAGATAAGTTAAATAGCCTGAATATTAATTAAACAATTATTAGGAAACCTTTTACTGTTTAAACAGAGATAACCCTTTGCTGCTTTAATATTTACAGCTCCTCATGAATATATTTTTTTAAAGCACGCAATTTAAAATCAAATAATATCTTTGTAAACAACTTACACCTGCGCTTGGTATTAACCTGAAATTTGGGGTAGTAAATGCACCCCACGTTCACGCTTTAGATCTGGTATACTCTATGTACACACCTTTTATAGCCGCAAAATGGCGTCCCATTTCTGAATTAAAATGTCGTTTGGACTGCAGAGGCGAGGTGGAAGAATTGTTACAAGGAGTTAATTTAACAAAATAAAAGATTTTTCTGCACTACAAGATTTTATTTCAATAATATCTTACTATTATTGAAAATATTATATGGTGGATACACTACTTTTACAAAATTGCCTCTTAGGGCCCGTTCCCACTTCCGTTTTCAAATCGGAGGCGGATCCCGTTTTAAAATCGGATGCCCCATGGCCCTGTTCACACCTCCGTTTTAAAAACGGATCCATTTTAAAATCGGATCCTACTCTACGAAAAAAATAATTGTCGATTCAAAACATTTTATTTGCTCATTCTTCAGTAGACGTTTGTGCGCAATAGACGACGATGAAGCTCTTGTTGTCATGTGGTCCTTATTAAAAAGAAGGAAAAAAGTTAAACAAAAATTTTGGGTTCACCCAATCATAGCTGAAAGCTTTTCTATAGGAACTTTCCAACTTTTAATTGGTGGGTTGAGAAGTGATGAGCTAAAGTTCTTTAATTATTTTAGAATATCTATCACTTCCTTTAACCATCTACTGGATTAGAAAGCTTAGATTTCAGAAAGCTTAACATATCAAAATACAAATTTGAGAGAGTGCATTTGTCCTGAAGAAAGGCTATCGATACTTTTAAGGTAAGAAAACAAAAACAACTCAAATTGATAGTTGACCAATTTTTTTTCTTTGTTTTTCTTCTAATTTCTCAAAATTCGGCATGAATAAACAGCACACTTCTCGCCAAGCCGATAATTTTAATGAATTATTTTCATACCCTTCTGTCGTTTTATCCCACAGCACAACTCTTTCTTCAACCAGTGGGATTAAATTTTCAGGATTTATTTCCTTATCCATTATTACAGTTTTAATTTATTTACACAAAATAACCAAATACAAGTACGCAGCGCGCCTGCTTCCTTGTGACTGGAGCGGGCGGGGAGTGGTTAGGGTGTGGCGGGGGCTCTGCCGGAACGACTAGGCGGCAAGTGTGAACAGCTCCATATAAAACTATGAGCGAGCGAGTTCCAACACGATTTTGAAACGGACGCGCTGCGCCTGGCGATCCATTCCAATCCAAATGCCGGATCCGTTTTAAAATCATGTCGGACAAGTGTGAACAGCTCCATACATCCACTACAGCTGCTAGGGAATCCGATTTTAAAACGGGACCTGCCTCCGTTTTTAAAACGAAAGTGGGAACGGGCCCTTCTAGTTAGTGCGAAGGCAGAAAATGAGATAATTGATTTTGTAAATGTACCTATGTACTATGTACATATTTTACATTTTAAGAACTTAATCTACTATATTTGGGAATAATCTAAAATTATTCGAGCTAACACCCCCCGGTCTTGCTTACTTTGGCATACTCTACGTGCACACATTTTATAACCGCAAAATGGAGTCGCATTTTTGAACTAAAATGGCGCGTCGGACTGCGGGGGCGAGGCGAGAAAATCGTAACGCGGGGTTTATTCAACGTAATTGCTATTACGACGCATTTTTCTGTGAAATCAGTAGATTTAAATTTGAGAGTCATTTAGAAGATTTCGTTTTTAATGCTCTGAGTAAATATCGAACGGCGTGAGGTGTGAGCGACCTTCAGAGAGAAAATAAGATTATAGATTACGAACAGATGCGTAAATTACATGATTATTAATAGACGTTTATTTTGTTGAATTCCATTGTCGATTAATACTCTGTTTGTTTGAAATGACATGATATATTTTTAAAGATTCGCCAGGACAGCTGGTTTCCCCTTGCTAGAAAAAAAAACTTTTCAATAACAATAACATTGTAAGTACACTAATTGGACGTGGATTTTTGTGATCTATATATTTCCGGTAAAATGTATTTGCATTATATATGTAAGAACTCATATTTCGCAAAACACTTTATTAAATCATTTTAGCAATTTTTTAATCATATGTATTGTATCATATGTATTTAACTAATTCCTACTAAAACTGTTATTTTCTTCAAATGATTAACAATGCTAAAATGTTATTAAATAATTATTATATGTTATTCTTTAAATTACTTATTTATGGTCAGCGAAATAGTTGGTGAAACTGTATTTCTATTGTATTTCCTTAACATTTTTTTTATTAAAGAAATTAAGTAATTACATATAAAACCGTAGTTATTTGGTAGTTGGTTTTCTACATATAAAGAGATTTGAAAACTAGTCTTGTACAGAAGCGTCAGCTTGTGTTTAGAAGAGGAGTGTACATTACATTATTCTAGTTATTTATAAGTAATAAATAATATAATATGTATCACGTGTTGTAGTAATTACATTGCAGTGAGAAAGTAAAAATAATTATATTACAAGTTTGGTGGATGTGATATAAATGTAAGTAGGTAAGTAACATACTATATATAAAAAAGTGATAAAGGTTATTTTTAAAAGCTATTCATGTGGAAAAAAAATTCTCTCACTGTGTTCATAAAACATATCTTAAAATTTCTTGAATTAACCGTAAACCTTCATTCATTTTTTCAAAACCTTTCTAGACGCAGAAAACATTATTTAAATCCTCATACAAAAAGTAGATATGAAACGACAGAATCCTAGTCATAAACAATAATTCCTTCCTTTGAAAGGTCCCCATTAAGTGGCAGGATTTTAGGAGAGGTCCGGTGGGCCCCACCTGAACAATGGACCCTTATACGTGGAATGTCCCTGGGGTAAAGTTTATTGCATGCATTCTCGTTTATTTGCCTCTTTTTGAATGGGATGATATAATACATCACCAGACCGGAATAATAATGCGGGCTCTTGATATATTACAGTTATGTGAATTAGTCTGATAATATGTTATGATTGTGCTTTTTATGTCTGAATTTCTATTTAAACTGAAATACTGTTCTATAAATTGCTGACGTCATAGGTTAAGGTAAGGAGTTCGGACTTTGCAACCACTAAAGGAATTTTTTTTATTTTTTTTATTGTTATTAAGTTTAATTTGTAGAACTCCATTTTATTTTTTTATTTTTTATATATTCAATAATATTGTTATTGTGTTTATAAAAACAGTTTATTTTTAAACAAGTTCTGCTGTGTAATTATTACTACGCGTGACAGCTGTTTCGCCCTCTGAAGGCATTATAAAACTGTCTGATATGACAGTTTGATAATGCCTTCAGAGGGCGAAACAGCTGTCACGTGTAGTAATAATTACACAGCAGAACTTGTTTAAAAATAAACTGTTTTTATAAACCCAGTAACAATATTATTGAATATATAAAAATAAATAAAAATAAAATCACTACTTATAGGAATTTTTTTTTTCTAAAATTAAACTTGTATCGTAGGTTTTGGCATTTGGTCTAAATTATTTTTAATTTTAAACATAAAGTTTACATTGGAAATGGCGACAAAAGTATTTAATTCATAAGCACTTGTACAAGAGAGTCACATTTGGAAAGATGTTAGAAATTGCCCGAAGAAAACGGATGTATAAAGAAACCATGAATAAGAACACCAAATTAAAACCGCTATTATATAAACAATATAGATGATATTGACATGTTGAATGCTAACTTGGTAATTTTTCGAGCCTTATTAAATATTTAATTCAAACCTATTCTTAAACTAGATAAATGATTTTTTAAATTACTGTTTCTTGTGTATTTTATCTGTTGTAATTTTAATTTTATTATTTCTTCAACATGTCAAAAATTGTGTATTATGTTAAAGTTGTTTACCTGTATGCAGTAGGTCCTTTGCGAGTTAAATAATAAATACAAATAACTAACTGAACAAAAATAGTTTCTTTTTTCACAGGAGTAGGCAGAGAAGGCGGACCGCCAAACAACTAACAGCCTTACTAAAAAACCACTTCACATTCATTAAACGGTGTTTTTGTTACAGGTTGTATAAATAACGTAAAAGTTACGATTCGAGTTGGTTCTAATAAAATAAAAATTAACAATTTTAATTTTTACAATGTTTATTGCGACTTCGCGCCTGCGCATTCTGATATTCTTTAAGCTCAGAAGCCGCGGTTAACAATTTTTTTGTCTTTTGAAATATCTTCAAATCAAAATCATCAAAACGAGTTTTGTTAATAAAATTGTCAATTTACTGTTATATTCGTGTAATTCAACGTATTTACAACTTATGCGTGTTATTTTTCATCACGTTTGAAATTAAAACATAACATTTTTTAAATTTTAAAGCATATTTAAAATACAAAATGATTTCGAAATTCGATGAGAAATTATTATTGTTTCAAGATTTTACAACAGAATAACAACCTCCTGTGACTGGGTAAGCAATATATTTTATGTATCTCCCCATGAAATATTTTGTCAGTTTCTATTTTACGTTTCAATTAGCAAAGTTTTCACATACACAGTCGTTTCAAATGAATAAAATATTCACCACGTTTTTTTAGTAAGACCGTAGATGAATAAATGAAATAATTCGAAAAAATCATGTGAGGCAAAAATTTCTTTAAATCGGAGATTATAGGCTAAGTGCTTTTAAATATTATGTTTTTTAAGTATGAAGTCGAGTCACAAAGAGGCAGTAGAAACAGAATATGAATATTTTATTATATGAATTATTTATGGAGTATTTTTTTTTATTATTGGTGCATCTCTCTCCAGAGGGACATTAGGGGGACTCCATCCCCGTAGTCAGGGCGATGTGAAAATTATTGTTGAACCGACTTAGTTCGTAGTAGAAAGAATATTTTGAAACGTTTTTGATCTTTTTAATTACTTAAAAAAGTTTAGTTGCATCATTCGTGAGTTGTGTTGACCACGGGGAGTGACTGGATAATAAGTTTTTTTCGACATTTCTACAATCACGATCTCTCAAGCCGCATAATAATTTGCAATTATTTTTGTTGATTGAGAAGTATAGTTCTCAACTGTTCACGATCATTTATTTAGGAATCATAAGTTAAGATTAACAAATAAAGAGATTGAATTCTATTAAATGTATTTTGGTAGAAACTTTTTTTTAGTTAATCACAATTTTCCGCTATTCAAGAATAATAGGTCATTTTCACCCAAAAATAGAAGCTCGTAACATCACAATATGTAGGTAAAATGTTGTATTCAAACTGTTTTGGTTCACCAAATACAAGACATGACAAATCTTTTCTTGTGTTGGGCATGTTTATGTGGCAGCAAATATGTGTGGCATCAAGAAATTGATGAGCGGAAGTGGTTTTGAGTTTCATGCGCATCTCGTCTAAAACAATTTGCGACTGTTTGTTTTAACGGAAGTCACTAGATATAGTTGCAAGAGTGAGAAACTTAAATTGTGCTTTTTGAGGAGCTCTACAAACGTATCATTTTTTAAAATAAATTTTATGTTAACCGCGCAACCATGTTATCGCAGGTCAATATAATATTGTCTTTTTTCTTTAAAACAAAAAAAAAATCACTTCGGCCTAATATATTGGTACATTAAAATGTTTCACATTACTTAATTTCAAAATATCCGTACAACATCGCTTAGTGTTTTTAAACTTGAGTCTAAACTTCATACTTTCGACCATAATCGTATCTTCTTCCTAAAAATGTAACAATTTTTAAGAATAAGCAATTTGAGATTATAAGTTTTATCGATAAAAATTGACTTTTCTCTAAATGTCTTAGTGCATGCTAACATTTTTTATTATTTTAATGATTTTCCACTAAGAATAAATAAATTGAATACTAAATTATATATTGAGATCATGCTAATAAACTTGATTTCTTTTGAAAATTTTTTGCAAAAGTTTTTACATTTTAAAAACTTTGTAGTTACACGAAAAATGACGCATTTTCACCGACCATGTTTTTATTTAAGAATTTAATTTTTCTTATTATGATTATTGTAATAAAAATAAATAATATTAATATTTTCATTCAGTATAATTGATTTCAAAAAAAGTCTAAAACCACACATTCCAAAACGGTTCCAACTGGCTACATCTTCATAATGCATATAAAATACCAAAGTCTTGTAAGAAGGCTGTAACCAACGTCGCCAGGCACGACGTCAACGCCGCTGAGTACACGAATTAAAACGAACATGTTGTTTTGGTGGAAAATCGAAAATGGCACTTTTTAAATCGTTGTAGTAAATATAAAATAAAAATACCTTCTTTATCGTTGATATTTTCCTCAATTTTTCGAAAATAAAAAAAAAATCGTGAAAATACTCTTATTCGCATCAAGCAGCTTTACTGAATTATAAACTGGTTTTGGGAGTCTTATTTATGTACCGCTGGTAGCCTCTTAAGAATTAAAGGGCACTTTTGTGTCCAGACGCTATTTGATGAATAACTACGGGTATTGTTTTTATCAGAGCAGAAGATAAAATCGTCAGATGGCACCTATTTTTATTATTACGCGTTTATGATGTATTGTAAGACTATGATTATCATCAGTGTAATAAACTTTGTAGAAGAGTGGTGAGCTACTTGTCTCTGGACCTAAAACCTGAGATATTGCAGTTTTTTTTTTTTTAAGAAAGTCCAACATTCCCAGGTTACGAATAACCTGACAATATTGACAATAAACCGAGGAATTGAACACACTACGCCTGGGTGGGACCCAAACGCGATGTCAACTCGGCCACCGACCGGGCAGTGTTCCTATAATATTAGTTAAAAAAAATCAATGATAATATAGGCAAGAAAATATTAAGTTTACGCCAATCGTTAGGCCAACCCGATTTCTCTCAAACCAAATTCAGACTTATCGGTGACAGAGGTCTTCAGGTCGTCGATCGTTAATTATTAAAATCAATAATCATTTTCACCAATCTGTACGTTGATATCAATTATTTTTAGTTTATATTTAATTAGTTTTTTTAAACTTGAACAGCCTTACGAATAAAAAATCACTTCACAGCAGTCAAACGGTGTTTTTTTTATATTTTACTTTAAAAGTTCGAGTTGGAACCAATCAAAAAAATATGTTTAACTCTGTTTTTCAAATTTCGCAACAATGTTTTTTGTATATGAAACCGCGGTTGACAGCTGTTTTTGTATCTTCTCAAAATATCTTTAAAAAATCGCGTTTTGTTTATTAATGGTCAATTTAATATCATATTCGTGTATTTTTTTTTCGTTTTAAACATGTAATTATTTAATAATAGCAATTGTAAAATCTACTTTCACGTTACGTCGTAAAGTGGGGTTGAACGGCTATGCCAATATTCAAATTGAGTTTTATGGTCTGTATCTAATCAGAACTTCATAAAAGAAATCTGTTTAATAACATGAATGCCTGATGAACGTGTTGGTAACCATGTAAGTTAAATAAACGTTTGACAAGCATGTTTGCCAAATAAACGTTTTAAAATGTGCAAGCAATGCGTTAAACATTTCAGTTTTTTTGTTGTTGTTTCCTGGAAATAAAAGGCTAGTTTAAACTTTTTTTAATATCCATTTTTTGTATTAACAAGATAAAAAGTGAAGTGCTGGCTTACGTGCAAATTTCTAAATTTAAAAAAATGGGTTTTTTTATTTTAATTTTTTTGAAAAATATTTGTGGTAAGTTTTTTTTTCAACTTTTTTTCATGTTTGAAATTAAAATATTGCGGTGTTTAAATACTACAGTATATTTCAAATACAATAATCTAATAGATATTTTTAACTTGTTTATAAAAAGTATTCGTTATTTCGACATCTTCAAAATTAAGAAATATATACGAGTACATAGAACATTTAAAATACCAATTTCCGAAATTGGACGAGAAATATTATTATTTCAAGTTTAAACAACAGATAAACAACCCTCTCGACTGGATAAGCAATGTATATATCTTATGTATCTTTCCATGAACAATTTTATGTCAGTTTATATTTTAGTATTCAATTACTAAAGTTTTCACATACGAGGTCGTACATGGTCGTTTATCAACTGAAAAAAAATCACGTGTTCAAGTGTTTTGTGATATTGGTTTTCTATTTATGAATGAAAAGGGCTACCTATTTTAAAAAAGTTTAAATAAAAGCCAAAAAAAGTTTTTTTGAATGGTCCATATTGAATCAAATAAAAGGAATATAAAACTCGTAGATTTTAGCACCATCCTTCCAAGAAATCTAGAAACAAAACTCAAATTCGTTAAAACCCTCCTCGGAACATTTCAATGAAATCCATAAAAGAAGAAATCAGTTCAGTGCTATCTTTGTTCCCGATTTCGCGTAATTACCATTTATCGAACTCACCCCATAAAGTGGGATGAAGGGGAGGTACCTTCGTACTAGCGTAGCGAGATACCCACCGACGTAGAAATCTACTCGGCATAGCTAGGTACCTACCCGGTGTACCTCGCGCCCCCCTTGCGCAAATTTAATATCGTAGCCACCCCGAAATCGATCTGATGGCATTGTGCAAAAGGGCGCATGGATGGGCTAATGCACGCCAATATGTTGTTTTACGGGTTTTTGCGCTTTGTTTACGGCGTCGGAAGTACGTGTTTGCGACTGGCCTCACGTCCCGTCGAGTTTCTCGTTCCCCTTTTCCCAATTGAACAATGAACCTACGGAACATACTCGTATTCCGTTGCAAGAATACATACGCCCGCTCATTGGACGGCTGGACGGGTTGGTTGAGTTCGGCTGCAGTTCACGTAATTGACTGAAACATTCAATTTAGAACCTGCTTGCATGCTGATGGTGACAATATTATTAAATATACAATATACACGGTGTTATCTGACCTACTTGTGATTCTGAAACCATTTGTAGTAAAAAAGGAAGGTAGTCCCTGGTGACTTTAAGAGCGTGAGCACACAGAGAGCGGTCAGGAGTTCCGAGTTCCGAGTTCCGCGTTCGGCGTTCATTAGAATGTACTGATACTATAACAACAACGTACACAGCGGGCAGTCAGACCGCGGCGGTCAAAGCGGAACGCCGCGTTCTAAGAGTTCTTTTGCCGCCGAGGCAGAGAACGCCAGAACGCCGTGATGTTTGAGGTTACAAACACAGAAAAGTTAATTGAATTGGTTAGGGAAAGGAGTTTGTTATACGATTTAAGTGATGTAAATTATAAAAAACGCGAAAAAAAAGTCGAAGCTTGGTTTGAAATTGCTACTAGTAAATTTAAATTTCAAGTAAATTTTATTATTAGTAAATTCGCCTTGTTCTTCTCGCGTTGTGTTGATTGGGTGCACCCAAAATTTTCTTTTCTTTTTAGAAGCTGTTAAGCTCCACAAGAGCAATATATTTTCACGGATGATGAACTTTCTAGTGACATGTTGCATATGCAAAGACCCAAACGAAACTAGAACGCGAGAATTTGAACGCCGCTTGTGTGCGTTGGAACTCTTGAGCGGTCAACGGTCACTAGAACGCAGAACTCTGACCGCTCTCTGTGTGCTCACGCCCTTAATGTATTTTCAATTATATTTTTAAAAAACGAACAATATTTTTTCTTCTACATGTCGTCACTAGTCAATAACCCACGTAACTCTCAACTCTTACTGTCAAATGCCTAAAACGTTTTTAAATATTTTAATTGACAAAAATATATATTCAAAGCGTCAACAAAGACCCAAACAATGCCAGAAATCACTGGTTGAAGTAAATCGGGTACGTCCCTTAACACCCTGTGTGGATCGATGTAATTTTCTATATGCAATATTCAATAATAAATAGATACATCCTTCTTTTATACATTCTTCTAAGATGGGCATCGATTGGAAGATGTATTGATGATGTCACTGTGTACGATAACAACATTGTTTATCTATTGCAGCACAATTCTCGAAAAGTGTGCTCTGGCGTCATTAAATTTATATACGTGGGTTTAAGACTACATGGCATTGAAGTGTTACAATCATGAGGCTGAAAGCGGTTTTGAATACGATCATTGTTAGAGTTTTGTACAAAGTATTTTTGAAGTGGTTTTTGGAAATGTATTTCAATTCTTTTTGGGGACAGAAATTTGATAAAAATAATTTAACTTTTATTCCGTACATTCCATTGGCGTTGTACATTTTCATCTTTTACTTTTAACATATTAAATAAGTAAGATTGAATATTTATTTATTTTTCATGGTCTCTGTAAAACGGTTATACATACATCATATATTATTACATATTATCGGACGCAATCTGCGTGATGCGGAAGTCTTTTTGCAAGATATCCAGGGACCCATTACTTTAGTTACGAACACAATTGTACCGTCTTAGCAGGGCAGTTAAAATAAAGCATTGTTGTGTACTAAAAAGACTAAAAAAAGGCATCGTTGTGATCAAAATCATTATAAAATTATTGAAATTCTAATTTATTAAAAACTAATTTTATGTCAGTCTACTGACGGCGTAAAGTCGTCGTTAAAATATATAGATACAGCTGAATAGTAATACATTTTTGATTTTGTTTCTCTGAGTGAGATTGGCGAAATGACAAATATTGTTTGAACATAGTTCAGTTCAAAGAAAACAGTCCAAACCATAATAGATTGAACGGTCTTGGAGTATTATTATGTTCCTCCACAGAGATAATTTAAAGAAATAATATACATTGTATTTCATTTTAAATTCAATATATTATACTATACCACGACAATATTGCGTTTGTTTCATAGTCATTTGAATTAGAATACATTCAATTCATTAAAAAAAAAATACAGTGGATACATTTTTTTTATTGTGACTTCAACCACCATGCTAAGGACGCCCCCAAAGATATTAGAAGAACGAGATATGCTATGTTGGCCGCCGGACCGTAGGCGGAGTACTACCTAATTAGGGTACTTTGAATACTGTCGGGACGTGTACGCACAGAATTCTGTTCTATGTATTAGTGCGGATACCTTAGCGTAAGCGAAGGTGTGCAGTAGTATTGGTGAACAAAACCGGCGACACTCGGCAAAACAATTCCACACAGTATGAACTGCTCATAGCACATCTCGTTCTTCTAATATCTTTGGACGCCCCTGTGTTATGAAGATTATGGTTATGTTTATTGTTCCTTTGAATATTTCATTAATTACGTTAATTTTAGTATTAGATTTGACAAAACATTACAATGTCAGCTGTGAAAAGAGCAACACCAATAAATAATTATAAACACTCGTTTGATAATAGTGTTTTTCTATTCCACGAAGAAGACATGTTAAATAACTTAACCGTTCCATGGTTGAATGGAATAAAAGTCCCCGCCTTCTGGATTAGTTATTACTATTCTTTGTTAGATTTATCCCCATAGGACTCTTAGATTTAAAAAAAAATGGTGGGAGTAGTAAATTTCGGTTTTGTTTCAGTGAGCTCCGGCTCAATTTTCTCCTAGCGCACCCCAATTCCAGTTCTAGCTCCCCGCAGTCTACGTTACCTCAACTTTATTACCCTCGTAAATATTAATGATGCAGATGAAGTTAATGTTGCAAATTCCTCCATAACCTGCCGACTAGTTACTAGTGGAGCTACTTAGGCTTGCGCCTGCACAATGCCCTCTGTGCCATGTCGGGAACCACAAAAGAATATTTAAGGAACTATTGAAAATTATTTTAATGAATGTTCATAGGAGTGTACTATTTGTTTGACTGATTAAGTGAAGATTTTCTGGAAAGTTGAGTATTTAGGTCAAAACAAGTTTCATTTTTATTTGTGTGGCTGCAATGCATTGCAATTGTTATGATAAAGATCTAATGTTTTAAGCAAGAAAGTTTTCATATTTTATAACAACTCTTTCTAAAAATACCTGACGAAAGAATGAAAGTCGATAAAGAATACAGTTTTTAGATAGTGCATCTAAGTTTTATTCTCTAAATTTCGGTTTTAACCGAGATCATAAATAATACCTTTCAATTGAAAATATTGGTGACGATTTTCAAATTTAAAATTTTTATTTGACTATACAATTCAATACAGGGTTTGTCCTAGTTACTTTACATATCGATGCCGGAAAGGCAAAAGGGCTTAGCGACAATTTAGTAAAAAATTGAGTTTAATAAACCGTTTTGATCAGACAACAATTCTAATCAACACTGTATGATTCACTTATTTTTGTCTAAATTTTCGCTTACGCCATTTTGCATTTCCAGAGACGATATATTAAAAATATATAAATATAATAAAAATTACACCCCGCTACTGGTATCTCCAAATTAATAGATTATGATAAAAAATTATCATGTTGGTCAAGATTTCTCAATATCAAAGGATATTTGCTCAAACGAATCAGTTACAAGTCCAAAATAATTGAAACTAGCAGTTAAAAACCCGCTCCGCGGGTTTTTTGCTGCTAGGCCCTGCGGGCAGCACTTCGTTGGGCTTCACCCAGCTTAAGTGATACTAACAACAGTTACATTTAATAGGTAGATATTATGTCATTCACAGAGAGAGGGTGAGTAAATATTGTTAAAAAACAGAACAGGAAGGATTTAATAGATAATAGAATGCTCAATTTAGGCAAAATAAGAATGACAGCTGTTTGAATAAATGAAATTTTACGTATTAGTGATGGATTATTTCAAATGAAACACTATTATTCCCTACATGTCTACAACTGATATTAACTGTTACCGCATCTAATATAATTTGCTCATAGGAGACTTGCAGTGCTTAAATATGTGTTACAACCGTCAATGTCAATAAGGTAAGTCAATATCGTATAGTTTGTCACAAAAATTAAAGATAGTTACAACAAAGTTGACTGAAATAATAAATTATTACTGATTAATTGTACGCGTGTTTATGAATAAAAGGAGCGTAATTGTGCGATGTGATTAGCAGTCGGTTTACTTAAAATGTGTTAATTTTACTCTAAGTGATGGTAATTCTCAATCTACAACTGTAACTGTATCTAATAAAGTTTAAAGTTATAACAAAGAAGAATGAAATAATAGATTATTAAAATATAATGTTTACATTTTATTGCGTACATATGCATTGATATACAACGGAAATAGATAAAATAATGTAATCTTTTTAAACTTTATTTTATTAAAACACAAATAACTTTGGTCTTAAAATACTTCACACGGGATATAAAGCATCGCAAATAAATAATTAAGTAATTTTAGAAATTAGAAAACATGTCAATATAAAATCAAAAATAATTAATAAGCAAAAATATGATAAACCCTCTTTTAAATATTTTCCCATTCACTTGGTCTTTCCCGTCTAACGATATTGTAATTACTAGTTCTGATAAACTTCACCCACTCTTACCCCTCCCCCCTCCTTCCACTTCTTTGTTCCAATTGTAATATATATTTTTTACTTGTATACTAACTGCAGTGTATACTAACTCCTGATAAGGTGAACTTTGTTCATGAAATATGTGGAGATTGTCAATGCAAATCATAATAAATTGTTTCATGAACTCTGAACATAAATATTATCCAAGTTCAAGACCAGTAAGATAGTAACATGATGTAAACAATTAAAGTTATTTGTGTTAAATAATGCCATCACAAAGTGTTAAGCTTCCAGAAGAAATCTTCTTATTAAACGCTTGTCAATGGTCAAGTAATTTTGAATAACTATGTGTATTGTTAGCTGCATATTTAAATATTCGCGCCAGTCGTTTGGTTCGTTCATATACCACTAGAGGTGCGCTCTGTCGGCCATCTATAGCCGCCGACCGTGCGTATCGGCCATTTCGAAGGAACGCGTGATTTTTTACAAACGTCAAACATAATCACGTAACTGTGAATAATTTTCATTGTAATGTAATTAATCCAATGGATTATGAACTTTCTAAAAAATATTTTCTTCGATATTATCTAAAAATTATATGAGCAGAATCGATGTTTTTGAAGAAATCTCGTATAATACATGAAGCGATCCTATTTCAGTATGAAATGCATGGAGGTCTTAATTTTAAAGTCTTATTTTTTTGGATCTGGCCGCCTGCAAACCGAAATGAACCTTACGGTTGGTTAAAAATGAGGGACAGAGTGGTCGAATTTTGCCTGCAGACCCCCTACGCGGAATTTATCCGAAACGTACGATTTGAATTCGACCAATCGGATGGCCTAAACCGTCCAGACGCTAGCGTAATAAAATAATAATAATAATAATATCAATATAAGTGGAATTAGTGCAAAGATTTTTTTATTCATAATTTTATTAAGAATTTTTTCAGGAAACAAACTCCAAAAAAGAGAAAAGTAACATATTTTCCATGTTTAAATAATTTCTATTAGAAATGTATGAGTTTTTAAAAATAATTAATATAGGCCATTTGCGTGCTTTCTAAATTAGTCATTCATATACATTTTCTCAGAATTCAGTTTATTACAACAGGAACAAATTTGATTTATTTGTTAAAGAAAATATGAATTATGTTCATTATATGATTTGAGATCAATAGATGTTCGCTCATCCATCATTGATTTAAATAATTCATCTCGGTCAAAATCTCAGCACGCTTCCGAGTTATACGATTTGTAATATTTTAACATTTTCAATGGAAGTTAATTATATAATATTCCTGAGACGGAAAATCGGAGTTCTCATTTTCATAAAACGACATGACACGATTATGTAAATTGAGTTCGCAAAGCGAAAAATTACACAAATTTCCCGTTCTCAAAATTATTCAAATTCAACCTCAGCTGTTACAAAAGTACCCAACATTTTGTTTCAAACTATACCACGGAATCAACTTTCATAATAATGGATAAAATATTATTTAAATAACGGTATTGGTTTTGAATTAAAGTCGTTTACATAAAATTTTGAAACGGGCATAAATTTAATGTCTTGCAAAACAATTTTGTGCTTGTGTAATTTAACAAATCAGTATGAAGTTTCGTTTTTCTTTTGATTCGGAATTTTACAAAAGCATCTAGTAATAACTAACTTTATTTTGTTAACCTACACAGAGTTGGTTGGATTATTATACTATTATACGTATTATGCCATTAAGACACGATTTAATCAAAATCACTTATCACGAAATGAAATCTTATTTGAATAAATTTGTCATGGGAAATATCTTTCAATATATTTTTCGTAAATAACAAAATATTTTTAAAAAAAAATTGTGAAATCTCGGTGTTTGACGTACAATACGAAGTTGTTTGGGTGTAAGAGATTAACTAGAAATGAGTGTGGAAAAGCTCATCTGGCAACCGAGAGATCGGTATTAAACATTTATCAAAACGTATTGTATAGTGGAATAGCCGAGTAGGTCATTATTTTAGCAATAAGTCGGCTTACGATTATGTTCACTACGCAAAATAACGTATTTTCCCGCTGTTTCCATGCTTTCAGCACGCCATTAATTGCAATAAAAATGTAGGATTATTAATTCCGTAATTCCTTCAAATTACTTGCACGAGAACTGCCATATAAAATAAAGAATGCCATTGCGGAATTAAAGCATTCTATGTTATATCGGTGGGTTGAGCACAAGGTAAAAGTGCCAATGCATATTTTATTAGGAAAAAATCTGGCTAAATCCTTATCCGCCATCGAGAACTAAGTATCATATTTACGGCTTTTTTCTCTCCTGGACTCTAGTCTTATATTCGGGGGTAGTTGCCAGTTGCCAGTTACCACCCCCAAAGCAACCCAGTTTCCTCCCCAGGCCATTCGGCTGAAATATAGGTCCGCTGTCGGTGCCCGCCGCAGCCTTCGCGTAAACCTTCTGAAGGGCCGTGAAAGAACCTCGCCAGGGATGGACTTATTTTTTTAAAGCTCGTGGGTCAGTTATTTATTTTTAAGGGTGAAAATACCACTGTGGGTTGTCTGAAACAAATACGCACTCTCAAGAATAAGTCCAACTTATGGTTGTTTAGAAGGGTAGAATGTTATACTTAACACTGTTAAAGTCATTAATTATAATGAGGCGTAGCGTTCGAAAGAAGCGTATTTACGTAAGCAACACACTGTCACGGTAAAGTCTCATAATAATTAAACGTAGAATATGCAACAGAAAGTGACTTGCAAATCTAAATGTTAAATGTGATCAAAACTTTATTGGTTTGTTGATTTTATTTTATTTTCTAGCTCGAAATCAGCAGAAAATTATGTCATATAAACGATGAAAAGCTAGATTTTCCATAATCTCTTCATCAATGTATCATTTTATATAGCTACAAAATAATAAATTGGAGTGTTTTTTTTTAAATAAGAGAAGTCCAGTTTTGTTTAAGGTATCCAATTTTACTTAATTATTTATCTTTTTGTCGTATTTTTCCTTAAAATAAACTGATTTCTTAAATTAATTAATTTAATTTACAGTAGACATTAAACAGTTATTTCAGACAAAAAAAAGTTATTTCCAAGCAAATCCATTTCTTTCAGGCACACCACTATAATATGGTAAATTAAGATAATTTATCTTCTTAAAATATGTTACTTGGTATAACTATCTAACCTTTTGTTACTGGCAGCGTCTTATCTTTCTTTACCCCTGGTTATGAAATAAAGAGATAACGGTTAGAGGTGTTAGACTGTTTGACATTTCCAAACCTTTTCGATTCTGGAAAATTTTGCAGATATCTGTGCGAGAAACAATAATTCAGACTTCTCTGAATATTACTATCTGGGAGGTTAAATATACTCTCTTACTAACTGTTTGTTATCGATAGGATAAATTTAAGACAAAGTATTAATATCAGGAGGTCGCAAGGCTTTTATATAGATTTCTTCTTTCTGCAATCGGAGTACAATAACGTGTTTATAAAAGTCAGCATTTATTACAACGTTTATAACCTCACAAATGGAATCACAATTTTTAATATAATAATAATGTTTCGTGAGTTTTGGAGTTTTAATTATTTAAAAAAATACCCACCTGCTATTAATAGATTTCTTGAAAGGGAAAAACTTGCATTTCTACGAAAGAAAATTTGCAGAGTTAGCATTTCAATTGTAGTAATGTTCTACCAAAGTGCACCTGCTTTACCTTTTGCTACTTTTGTTAGAATGCATAATAAAACTTCCTTTATTTTTTACTGAAAATAATTATTTATTAGTCCAGTTTCTAGGAGAATCTTTCTCGTCGTGAGAAAATAAATACAGATCTCTCTACATGTTACTACAGAATGAAAATTGCTCAAAGTCAGTACTTCTGCTGTTACATTTGATAATTTACACTAGTGAAATATTTGTTTTTCATTGAAATGTGTAGTTTATGTTCTTGTTTTTCCTTGTTTTGATATTTGGTGCTTTAAATTGATCTATTAAATAATGTATACTTGATACGATAAACTTTAAGCATATGAAAAACATTAATTGAAAACCGTGGAATTTGCAGAATTCTACAGCAACGAATTATTTCTTACTTCTACGAGTACAAACCTACGCTTTCTGTAAAAAGTTGTGGCAGCTCATGACTTTTGGATGTGTTTTAAGATAGAATTTTTATAACATGACATTATTTTTTAAAACATGGCATTAATGACGTTTTTTATTTTCAAAAATTCGGTTTTATGTAAGAATAATATACCTATTCAGGAAATCAGTGCAATGCACTGCCAAACTTAAATTTCCTGAAAATTTTCATACAAAATACCTTATTATTGAAAAAAAATCTTTCTGTGTTAAACATCATCAATAATGTCGAATTTTTCGAACACTATTACCTGCAAAAGTCTCGAGCCGCCACTCTTAACGACCCATGTTTTCATTGCCAACGTAACTCTGTCACTTTTGAAGCATAATTTGGTCTATTACTAAGGCCTTGATATGTCTAATATCGCTTAGTTTTATATTTGTTATTAGTTTCTAATAAATTTAAATGTTTACTATAAAAAAATAAGAGCAGCTCAGTTTTTTTTGAATAAATCGTGATTTTTTTATTCTTGGTCATGAAATTGAATTATTCTTTACAATAGGTTTAAAATAGGGTTTTTTGTTCTGAACTTGATATTAAATAATTTTTTTTTAAATTAGTTAGTTTAGTAATTAACAAATTTTTCATTTTTACGCTTTATTTCAAATTGAAATAAACAGGTATATACATTGGTTTCAGGTGCACCACTACATAACATTTATACATAAACAGCTATATACATTGGTTTCAGGTGCACCACTACATAAAAATGTATGTTGTTATAATATGTTATTTGATATTTTGTTGTACAACCTTTTGTTCCTGGCAGCGTCTGAATTTCTAGATACGACTGAATTTTTTTCTGATTTTTTGTTTAAATTTTTGTTTGAGAGTAACTTATATTCTCTTCGCTGATTTAGTTATACGTTGCATAAAACGTATCATAAAATAATAATGTCACAATTTTCATGAATATATTGATGTAAGGTGTAAAACAAATGCAAACTTAATTCTACATATTGGCAATACGAATTAAGATGCCTGTTTGAGTTTTCAAGTTGCGCAATAATTGAGTATACAGTGTAGAAGCATGGACAGAGGCAGGGCTGGAATATGGGGAGATGTGACTACACCCAAACAGAGGGAGCAAGTTCGGTTCGGCGAAGAAGCGAAGTTCTGAACCAAGTGGGAAACTTCACAGATTCAGTGCAATTTACAGGATGAAATAGCAACAGACGCAGATTTCTAACTAAATGTGGGTGGATTCTGGTGTTAGTGCTCTATTTTCATAAAACTATATGAATAAAGATATTCATTTATTGCATTTTGTGCCTTACAAACTGTTAACTGGAAATGCCCTTTACGACAGATGTACATATTTTTTGAGTTTCCACTTATCTTAAAAAAGAATATAATAAAACCATACGTAACAGAAATAAGGGTGGTGTAGTTGTGAATCATTAATCGCTTGAAATCGCGCCCTCACGCGCGTGTCGCAAACTCACTTGATTTAAAATAAATATATTTTAATGCACATAATTGTACATTTAATTTTTATTTAAATAAAAAACAAAATAATTTTACATATTATTTTATATATCAATTTAAACACCGGAAAAATAAGTTGCATTGATTAAAAAATCCAAACATTGAACATTGTAAATAAATAATAAGATAAAAATCTTTTCATTTTCCATGATTTTCTTTGTCACTGCAATTTACTTCCTACAAGAAATACTTGTACCTATAATTTTATAAATAACTAAAATAATGTACTGTACAGTCTGTACACTCCTCATCTAACGACAAGCTAACGATTTCACGGAGGAGCAGTATTAAAAACTCATTATATGTGGAAACCTAATTTAAATACCATTTTACATTTCTTATTTCTTCATTTCTTCAAAAATATGTAAGTTCATTAAATGAGACACACATTTTTTCTTCATCTAACTAATTCCAATTATAACCCATAATAATAAAAATATTTTGATGATTTAAATAGCGTTTTTTTTAACATTATTTCTGGCTTTCACCCTTCAAGGGTGTTCTTGGCCATCATTTAAAATTATTGAGAAATGAAAGGTGAATTTAAATATTAATTTTATTTAAATAGGCAAATTTCAAAATTATAATGAAAATTGGAGTCGAGTTCAGACTTAGAAGAGACGAGATGTTGAATGGAGGGGAGGCAATTTTAGATAAGGCTTGATAGAATAGAGGATATTTGTTTAGAGAGGGACAACCAAAAAATATGTGATCTAAAGTTCCCACTTCTAGACCACAGAATGTACAATCTGGGGAGTCAACAACGTGAATTTTAAAAAGATGGGAAGGAACGGAACAATGTCCGATCCTCATTCGAATGAGTGAAGAAATTTCTTTTTTGGAAAAATGAGGGAATTGCTGAAACCACGGTTTTGATGGAATAGTCCTTTGTATTGAGGCATAGCAGGCTCCCTTGGATTGACTAGCAATGTGCCAATACTCCGACCAAACATTGCGGGATCTATCTTTGATGATGGAAAAAATGTCAGATAGGGGAATGTGGTTTACGAGGGTAACAACAGGGTTGGACGCTCCTTGTTTTGCCAAGGCATCCGCAATATCATTACCCATGATACCAACATGTCCAGGAATCCAAATCAGAGTTACAGTTTTACCATAACTTTGAATGGAGGCTATCATCTCTCGAATAAGGCATACAAAGTGATCATCAGGATGAAGAAGAGGACTGGATTTAAGTTTTTGGAGGGAACTGAGAGAGTCAGAGAGAACGAGGGAATGTTCAAAATTATTTTTGATTATATATTTGAGAGATTCTATTATAGCAATGCACTCGGCTGAAAATATTGAAAATTGATTTGAAATTGAATGAAATATTCTGTCATTAGAATTATTGTGGTAAACGTTAATACCTATACCACAGTTAGGAGAGTCGGGAGATTTGGATCCATCAGTAAATAAAAGAGAAAAGTTGGGCCATTTAGATGAAATAATGTCATTGAACATATTATTGACAGTTCGGGCCGGGAGATTGGAATGACTTTTAAGGATTCCGATCCCTTCTATTATTGTTGGGGATAGGGTGACGTGACTATATTTTAATTTGTATAAGGGTAGTAGATCATTTTGGATGATGTGAAGCTCTGAGAGAGACTTAAAATTTTTACAGATGTCAGGAAGAGGTTTAGTTGAAGCTCTGTTTGTAGATGAATGGGTTGAGTCAATGAACAACGAGACGCTGGGGATAACCTGATGACATTTAGAATTTAAACATTTAAGAACAAATTTGTCAGCAAATAGTTGACGCCTTAAATAAAGAGGAGGATCAGAACATTCTACTTGAAGGGAATTGATGGGTGACGATTGCATCGCTCCAGTTATAATTCGCAAAGATTTAGATTGAATTTTGTCTAATTTATCAAGTACATTTTTTGAGGCAGTACTAAAAAGTGGGCAGGCATAGTCAAGATGGCTTCGAATAAGTGCGTTGTAAAGCAACTTAATGCAAGTAGGGTGAGCACCCCACCAAACGCCAGATAATGATCTGATGATATTTAAATTTTTTTCGCATTTAGTAACTAAATTATTAATATGTGAAGACCATTTAAGTTTCCTATCAAATGTTACTCCCAAAAATTTTACTTCAGAAGCGTTGGGGATTGGAGAATTTTTAAATAAAATTTGAACGGGGGGGTTTTTATGGCGGTTTGAGAAGGTGACACACTGAGTCTTTTGGATTGAAAGTTCAAGACCATTTAACGTGAGCCATGTGCAAAGGGCATTCTTGGCTTCGTTAAGATATTTGACGGCGAGAGGGATGATTTTGGATGATAAGAAGAAAGCTATGTCATCTGCGAACTCAATAACTTTTTCTTGTGGAGGAATAGCGACATGCATATCATATGTGTATATATTATACAGTAAGGGGGACAATACATCGCCTTGTGGTAAACCCTTCCAAATAGACCTACTTTGAGGAAAAATATCTGGAAGTTCAATGAAAATTTTTCTATCTAGAAATAGATTAATAATAGATTGGACAAACATGGGGGGAAGGCCAAGGCCTAGAAGTTTTTTTTTCAAGATTGGGATGGAAACATTGTCAAAGGCGCCTTCTATATCTATAAAGACGGCAAGACAAACTTCCTGTTTAGAAATTGATAAATTAATATCAGTACTGATGATGGCAAGGTTATCTTGAGTGGATTTTTTTTTCCTAAATCCAAATTGAGATGGAGAGAGAAGCTGTTTACTCTCGACAAAAAATTCTAATCGGTTTTTAATTAATTTTTCATAAAGTTTACTGAGGGTGGATGAAAGAGCGATTGGTCTGTAGTTGGATCCAGAATTTGGTGATTTGTTTGTTTTTAAAATAGGGATGATTATTTGACAACTCCAGTCATCAGGCATTATACCAGTCTGGAAGATTTTATTTAAGATGCTTAAGAAGTGGTTTAGAACATTATCATTACTATTTTTGATTATGCTGTAAGGTATACCATCTCTGCCTGGAGATGAGTCCTTGACTGTTGATAAACAATTTTTTAGCTCAAGTAAGGTGAACGGAGAGTCTAGCCAATGATTAGACATAGGAGTATTATAGATGGGCGTTATTTCATCTAAGTTAGGTACAGAAGGGGGGGCAATTTTGTCCGAAAATTCATCAATCCATTTAGAATGAGACGCTCGAGGAGATGGTGAACTGAAGGAAGATCTAAATCTTCGGATCATAGACCAAGCTTCCAAAATTGGAGTGTTCGGAGATACTGAACTGCAGAAGTTGTACCACCCGGATCTTTTTTTTGACCTCAATACCCTTTTGGCATTGGATTCAGCGTTTTTGTATATAAGATAGTTCTCCATAGTCATATTGTAACGATAGGAAAGAGATTTAGCTTTCCGAATTCTTACTACTTTGGAACATTCCTCATCCCACCAGGGAGTTGGAGGGAGTTTTTTGAGAGATTTAGTTTTAGGGGGAGGATTTGATTTATTTATTGCAGTTATGAGCATTGATTTGAAGTTATTATAATCATCTTTGACGGAAAATATATCGGTGGCGGGTGAATTTAATAGGAACTTGTCCATATGAGAATTAAATTCATCCCATTTGGTGTGTTTCGTTTTAATTTTTGTCGAAATATGAGACTTGTCTGATTGGAAAGAAGTTTGATAAGTAATGGTGATCGGGAAATGATCACTGGAGCAAGGGTCGGGGGACACCACCCACGAGGAGAGAGAAGCCAAACTAGTAGAACATATCGATAGATCCACTGCACTGGGGTTTGTGCTGGGGCGTGAGATCCTAGTAGGAGATCCGTCATTCAAAAGGAAAAGGTTGGATTGATCTAGGAAATCCATCACACTTCGACCATCTCGGTCGGAGAAAGCAGAACCCCAGACGGGGGAATGGGCATTAAAATCGCCTAATATAAAGAAAGGAGGGCTTAGTTGACTTACAATTTGCAACCAAGTTTGTTTATTGAAGTGGGCTGTTGGGGGAAGATAGACTGAAATAAAGGATGTGTCCTTTATTTTAGCTGCAACCATTTGGAAGTCAGCATTGGGGGGTTTGATATTATTTATTGGGGAAAATGATATGGATTTTTTAATAAAAAGGGCAGCACCGCCGCCCGAACCTTCCGGGCGGTCGTCGCGGAGACAGGAATACCCTCCCACATTAAAGTGGGTGGATGGAGTAAACCAAGTCTCCGAGATAGCAGCCAAAGAAATAATGTTGGAATTTAATAGGTTAAGGAGATCAGATTTGTTAGAAATAGCACTTCGGCTATTCCACTGAAGTATTCTGACATCCTGAAGAGTCATTTTGAATAAATGATTTTAATGTGGAAATAATAGTAGCAGCGTTGGACGGTAGATTAGTTTGAGAAGAAATAAGGTCAATTAGAAGCATAATAAGAGTTTGGATAAATGAAGAATTGTCTTGGGAGAGTTTTTCAGAAAGTTTAAGAGAGTTCATTGAGGACGGATTATAATTATTTGCACACCCATTTGTGACATTTGAAAGAGGTGAACCATTGGGATTTAAGAGTAGTGAGTTGTGTTGTTGCTGATCGTATCCAGGAGCCGGTTTAGAAATAGCGTTTTTGTATGTGAATTTAGTTGAACGAGAAGAAGTTGTTGTATTGGAGGGAAGAGGGTTGGATGAGGAGTTGCTGGATAAAGCCTCAGCAAATGATTTTTTGACAGGCGGGAATAGTTTAGAAGCCTGCAGAAAAGACAAGTTCTGAGAAGCCATAGAAATTTTAATATTTTTTTGGCGAGATTGTTCTGGGCAAGATGTGTTGATAGCTGTATGTGAGCCTGAGCAGTTAAAACATTTAGGTGAGGAGTAAGAAGGACATTGGTCAGCTGCGTGGTTTTCTCCACATTTAAAACATCTGGGTTGAGATCTGCATGCAGCTTTGGTATGACCAAAACGGCAGCAATTGAAACATTGAGTGGTGGGATAAGTATACATTTCAACTGGTAATGAGTTGAAGAATAAATATATATGGGAGGGAAGAGATTGACCTTCAAAGGTGATAACGACAGATTGGGAGGGCTTCCAGGAAATTATACCCTCAGAGGAGTCCTTGTAATTTAGCCTTCTGGCTTTTATGGGATTGCCAATGTGTTGGGGGGTTGAAAGTGAAGACAGAATTTCTTCGATGGACAGATCGGTCGAGATACCTCTGACCAGGCCCATGCGAGTGACATTGAAAGTAGGGATATATGCCTTAAACTTTGAATTAGATGAAATGAAGATATTTTTGATGAAACTGTTGGCAGCTGACCCTGAGAGGAATTCGACGGAGATTCGGAAGCGACCCTCGGCTTTTACACCTCCAGGCTTGATTGAAAGATTCTTGCTATTTGATAGGAATTTGCCAAATTCAAGAGGGTGGATGGTTTTTCCTTGCTCAGTTTTTTGGGCGTATACTATGAATGGGCCACGGGAATGAAGAGAATAAAAGTTTGTTGGAGGAAGTTGAGAAAGTGCTGGTGGGGACTGTGAAGTCGAAGGCGAGTCAAGTTTTATTGGGGAAGAAGGAGTAAATTTCCTTTTTTTGGTAGAAGTCAAAATGACAGAATCACTGTCAGAAATTTCTACATTTTCCCCGTCTGGGGGGTCCGGAGAGGGATCTGGGGGCTTTGTAGGGGGTCCAGGAGGGAAATCTTCCTCCATTATTCACAACAGTAAACAACTACAATAATAGTATGAAAAATGACAGAAGTAAAAAAGTTTATAAATATCTGGAAATCAGCAGCGAAAAGTGACTCCTGGAAGATCAAAAGGGAGAAGAAACCTCAAGGCACAACACACTACACTTTTTTTTGGCTAGAAAACAAAATAGAATGGAAAAAAATTAATTTTAGATAGAGCAAAACAAAACAACTGATGACAGCCAAATGTTATTGTTGCAATCCCTTTATATAGCGTTGTTTTTGTAAAAAATCACCTCAAGGGAGCTGTTTAGGATTTTTTGTTTCACAAAAATCATTATACAGAATAATTCTTTTTAATATTTTTCTTCTTTGTTGAACACACTTTTTCTCTCTCTGTTCTTATTAATATTCTTCTACGCTACGGAAATTTTCACTCGAATGCTTCCAGTTTTGCTGGTTCATCTGAAACAAGCAGCTCTATGTAGGTCGAAAGGAAGTATCATTTAATTTGTTTTGACTTTTATTTGTTTGAAATCCGACATGTTGCAATAATTGGAACAGTCATGCGCTAGCATGCATTTGTAATGATAATTTAAATATGCAAAAAAAAATTCCTTCGTTGTTAACTTTTTTTTTGAGTTCCAGTGGGGTTATTTTTTTATTTTAATTAACACTTTATTATTTTTTTAACTATTCGATTTGTTAAATTAGCTCAATAAATTCGTGCATTATTTTTTTCACATCCCTAGAACTAATATAAATATATTATTAATAATATGCTTTTATTTGAATACATCTTATACGTTGCGATATGGTCACCGTATCAGTAACAAATAACGAAACGCCTAGGAGCAGATTGCAGCGGAAAGAACTATTTCTGGTTCATCGGTTCAGCGTGATACAGACGGTTAATTAGTGGAAGTGGTAAAAACTACGCTAGCCGAGTACGTAAGGGACGCTATAACATCCCCTCATATCCTTTTCAGCCCATATATAACCTACCCCCCATGAGTCGCCCACAGCTGATTTCATCGCCCCTCACGTGGGGTGTTTGTATAAATGGCCTACCCCGCGGCGTATAAATGTTGTCACACACTTAAGTCGTGCCTTTTTCGACATCGTTGTATAAGAACTTTATGCTCATGTGTTTGCGGTTTATTGTTATTTAATGCCCATGAACTGAATTTAATTATTATGATTAATGGTTATTGTAAGCACCAATGCGCAATCCTACAAAAATTGCATGTCGTCCATGAATTTAATAATCATTTGAATTGAAATACCCTTTAACTCAAATCAAAAAAACATCTTATTGATTTTTTTTCAATTACGTGTTTTTTTTTTACTTACTGCTACTTTTAGTACACTTTAGTTAAATATTCGGTTATTATTATTAGCCGTATATCGAAGCGGTGCATCTTAAAAGCGTGTACTTGACCCAATGAAAATTGCCGCATTGACGTCAGGTAAATATAATTAGTTGCTTTCTGGCTCTATTTAATTTGCAAAATATTTTTTTAAATTGCTCGAGAAAAATGTGTTTTTGACAGCTTATCAGATTTTATAACAATTCTCGAATGAACACAAACTTTTCTGCAGACCGTAAGGTATGGCTGAATTCTCTGTTTAAAAATGTAAGAATCGATAAGCCACCAAAACTGGTGCTAAATTTTCTCAAAAGTTCCTGTTACTGAAGTATATAACGAAGCCTAGAAGCCTTTAGTGAGAAAACCCCAATTTCTGGAAAAGCCTTGATAATTTCTGTCCCCTAATGGTAAGGTCGACTTTGCTATCTCTTCCCTTTAACGAGTTGTGGGCTTTTGACTCTTTTGATCTTACCCTCTCAAGATCCAGCCCCACGATGTTTGCCAGAAACAAAGGATATCATTTATATTTAGAATAATAATTTTCACTTTAAAAAAATAAAAGAACGACGCTCATTAAAATAAATATTGGAAACCATCGTAGCATTTTTAAATCTTTCATCCAAAAATCATGTATATCACTAGAGAAATTTGCTTGTTTCCTCAAAGGTTCATTAACAAGGTTAAAAAAATGTAAATAAATAGATAAATATGTAATTATAATATAAATAAGGTTAAATATAATGTAAATAAATGCAAACAAATGCAATTATAATTATAAGCAAGGTTAAAGAAAATTTAAATAAATTCATACATACGTTATTTCGTATATCCTTTGTATGGTGAACGGATATATCATCCAAACGATAATTCATCACATATTTAAAAAGTTACATAATGTCATGGAAAGTGATTAAACAAAAACTTTATTGACTGGGTTAAGTTGGTTAGGCAAGCTTAGGTTAGGTTAGGTTAAAAAAAACTTTTTTCATCATTTCTAATGACTTTATATCACTTTTTAAAAGTGTGTTGAATTTTCATTGTGTTGATTTATCATGAAACCCCTTTGTATATAATACATCCTTTGGCTAAATAAGTACATTTTTTAATAAAATAAAAGGAAATTTTACTAACTCATAAAAAAAAACATAACTCCTTTTGAAATAAACCAAGATTGGCCAACATTATTAATTTAAATAGTTACTTCGTAACTACTTCTACTTACTTACAAATAAATATTTTTGCATAAACATGTCGATAAATTAATTGTACATAATTAAATGTTGACGCCGTAGGTATGAAGTAAATTTGGTGTTTTCCCATTGATAATATTTTTTCCTGATAAAATAATTGTGTACATACGTATCAACAAAAAATTTTATGAACACCCTTTTCAAAATAAAAATGACATAAAAAGTTTTTAACTATAAATAGATCAAGCAATGTTTTCAATTTGTTGAATGTGTGAACGTAAGGGTTGCACGATAACTCAACACACTTTTAAAAAGTGATATGAAGTCATTAGAAACGATAAAAAAACATTTTTTTAACCTAACCTAACCTACTTAACCCAGTTAATAAAGTTTTTGTTTCATCACTTTCCATGACTTTATATAACTCTTTAAAGATGTGATGAATTATCATTGTGATGATTCACCGAACGAATTTTATAAGAGTGTTTTTTTTATGTTTAGAAGTTTTTAAAATACTGTTTAACCTTGTTTATATTATATTTACAAATGTATGTATTAATTTACACGGTGTTTAACCTTGTTTATATTACAATTACATATATATGTATTTATTTACATTTTATTTAACCTTGTTTAATATTATAATTACATATTTATGTATTTATTTACATTTTGTTTTATCTAGTTTATATTATAATTACATATTTATGTATTTATTTACATTTTGTTTTATCTAGTTTATATTACAATTACATATTTATGTATTTATTTATTCCCGTTGACTAAACGGGACAACGGAAGGAGGAAGGAGGGTTTCAACAAGGAAGGTTTAAAAGTTTATTTATTAAGGTTTGAAAAAATTAAATTTTTAATTTCATTTCGTTATTAAGAATAAACGACCCTCGTAATCCCAGAATAGCAATCGCCGGTTATACAAACTGGTGTACACAGATCTCATTCTTCTCCCAAGCTCACATATAAAATACAAAATATAGATATACTTTCTTAAAAATATTTAACTTATAGGTAATAAGTATCATGTAAATATATCCTAAGGTATTAAGTATTAAAAGTATAAGAAAACTTTAAGTTCAAAGAACTTGAAAGTAGAGTGCTTATAGAGAAGGTTATTGTATTATAACATAAAAAGGTGAAAATAGTTGTTTACAGCATAAGTTCCCAGAAAAATTAAGTGAAATAAATAAAAATCCAAGAATTATGAAATATTTAAGTATACATTTAATATCAAAGATATTTTTCTTTAAATTAAAAAAAATCGTAGTAATAAATCTGTAAATAATGCGTTGGATGAAATTACAGTGGCAAGAAAAAATCATAACAAAATAATATTGAATACTTTGTATTAGCTTTTTTAATATGTGTACCTACATAAATATTTCGCTAAGCGAATAAATTAAAAGTCATAAAGAGCTGTGTTTAATTAGCCATATTTCCATAATCTTCTCCATTTTAAGCTTTCATCTACCGAAATAGCCTTGAAAAGTTTTCGACATTACAAAGTTTGCAAATTATTTATCAGGGCCTTTTCGCAATTTTCATATTTTTCCCTTCACGGAGACTGGCCGAGCTTTGTTACAAAAAGAATTATAAATGGAATTTATAAAGTTTCTAAATAATACATCCGGCACTCACATTTATTTTTTTCCAGTTTTTTTTTTATTTCCGTTGGCAAACAGGAACTTCAGCTTATTTTAAGTACATTTAATAATATTATTTTGACTACCAAGATTAGCTTTTTTCATTCATATTATTAGTTTTGTAGGAATATTTGTTTCACAAAAATGTGTAGGTACAATGTCCAAATGAAACGGACTTAATGTTAATTTTACGAATGTCTAATTTATTTGTATTCTCTCGATTACCTTAGTAAACTAATGCAAGTATCATGGTAGTCGTACAAAGGTTAAATTATAAAGCAATAAGAAGAATAATAATATTTTAAATATTTGTTTAGATTAATACCACGCAGGAGACTATGAGGAAAATAATTTCTTTGATGGCTATCTTTGGAGATTCTGTGTACATGATCTTTTTAAGGAAAAGAAAGGTTGGAAGTTCTGAAAAGGAAAAATGTATGAGGGTATAGAGGTCAAATGGCAGTGCGTCCAGGAGTGGCAAACGTGTCAATCCACCCCTCTCTGTATTGCAAGTGATGGGTCTAGAGAGTCCAGATGAAGAAGTCAAAAGGTCTCCCTCAATCGGCATCTCCCAATATTCTCCGCTTGGCAGTCGGTGAGCAGAAGCAACTGCCGCCAACACCTGAAAAAACCTCACCCCATGGACCTGGCCCCCCCTGCTTAGTCAACAAACGTAGCGAATCACTTGCATATAATACAAAAAGTTTGTTTATTTTACCTTATAAGGAGACCAAGTAATTTATTTTAATGCATGTTATTTTAATGTACTTTAAAGTAGTACGACGAACACTTAAATATCTACGAACATAATAAAAATAGTATTTATTTGTGAAGAAGAAGACCGAGTAATTTATTTTAAAATTATAAAAATCTTCTCAATTTAATGACTAATAATATGATCTACATTTTCCCCCAGTGAACTGAAATCAAAACTCCTCAAGTTAGTTATCAAAACAACCCCTCAAATATTCACAGGTGGTGTTCAAAAAATCTTGGTACATCCATAATAAAATATTTTCCGCTAGCTCAGTAAAGGGAGGAATCGTTGCAAGGCTAAGGGTTGGGGGGACTCAAGGAGGCTTTGATTTAAAGCTTCTGCGCGCACTAAGTCAGGGTGTCCGACACACGGCCGCCTTTAGAACCAGCCTGCTAGCCTCCTAGCATCCTAGCTGCCTACAACCAACTTGTTGTAAAGGTGCCGGGGCGTCGGCGTCGTATTTACTAAATTCGTTAGAAAATTGAGTTTACGAAATGAACTATCAACTTTCGACGTTACCGGAATCTTTATGGACACATGTATTAATTATTTTACTTCTGCCTTCTTTCGAAGATATTTTTTTTAATTAGAAGTCCTTGCGACATCGGTTGAAAAACATGCACATCCTTATAACATATTTACATTTGATGTCGGTTAAAGAGTTTTTCAAACAAGTTAATTGTTTGTTGTGTAAAAAAATATTCCTGCGTATACCTTCATCAGATAATTTACGTTCAATAAACTTTTAACTTTCAAAATTCGTTGTGGGAACAATTCAAACAAACGATAAAATAAGCAACAAAATTATTTATTTAATGGATCGGTAATTCTATATTTAAAATGTTTATTTCTTTTTTAAAGATTTTTAACTGTGTTAATTCGAATGGGAATTTTCTGTTCGTCTCTAAAATAAACAAATATTATTTCATAAATACTTCCAGCTTCGCAAATACCACAATTTTAATATCTAGTGAATTTCAATACTCTGCTCTACTTTGTAATTTTGTGTCATTTTTTTTCTGTGAACATAATTAAACCTCGTGGAACAGTACTCATTTGCAGTATTTTATGTAACAGGATAAATATTGCAATAAACGTTCATAAAAGCATCAGATCTATTTACTGACAATATCAAGGAATTGATTATATTTTTGTATTTTACGATGCATATTTAATTCTTCATAATACTGTACTAATGTAAGCTCTAAAACGCTTCATTTCACTAAACGAGCATAACCCTGTAACCCTTCAAAGATAATATTTAAATCAAATTATAAAAATATGTTTAGGAATATTTTTTAACAATTTATTTCAGTAATGTCTAATTTCAGCACTATCACACAGTTATCTGCTCCACAATAGCCATAAGTCTTTTCTAGCCTGTCATTTTAATGGTTTATTATAACGTTTAAAATATTTTACTCCCTTCTTTGCTTGACTCTAGCACGGCCCACACAAATCAAATACTCCTCCATCTTGCCATCTTGCTGGGGGAAAACTATTATTTTTGTGAAGATTGGCCAAATGAATATGATAATGAAAGCTGTAGTCAGTAGTGGAGGCAGTAGTGGAGGTGGTGTAATAAATATCCTTTAATAGAGGCGGGGTGGATTGCGCCTGCAGCGATTTGTCCTTAAATATATTACACTTGCCACGCCAGCGGTGCCTGACGTGATAATGGAATATTTAATGACGAGAACTATTATAATTTCACTCAGTTTTGAACAAGTGTGTTATTTGTTTTGGGTTCATTGTATTTTGAATTTATGTACAAGTAGAACTGTTTCGTACAAAACTTTAAAATTTGTATGACAGAGGTTCTTTGCATCAGTATTTTATTTTTTTATAAAGAAAATTTGTGTACTCACTTGAATATATTTTACGTTCGATCCATATTTAAGCAAGTATAAATAAATAAACATTTTTTATGTTATTTTAACATATATCTAAATTTAAAAAAAATAAATTTTGGTAACAACGCATTTTAATAAAAATTATGAGCATATTTCAAAGTCAATGTATTCCTTATCAGTATACAATATACACATGCTGAAAATAAAGATATATAAGAATATACAAATAAAAATTGACAGATATGTAGACAAATATATAACAATAAACAGTGGTATCTGATAATTAATTAGTTATTATTGTGAAAAATGATTATATATAAAAAATAAAATCAAAATTATATTATTTTAATATACCAAAAAAGCTATAATTTAGGTTTTTCAAGATGTTTATATTGTCAATTATTTTTCTGTAATAATATGTAATATATAATAATTTATTTTTATTTTCAAAGTTAAAAAAATTCTATTAAATTCATGTTATTACTTGTAAATAATATTTTATTATATATTTACTCTCTATATGGAATGTGTGGGATACCACAAATCTACCCCTATTCCAGAAAAAAAATAATCATAAAATTATTTTTGTTGTTATTTTGAAATCGTATTGTTTCCAAAACTTCGAAAATATTTTTAAGCATGAAGGTACCTCTGAAATAATGAAGTAAACTGGGGTACATGTATAGAATGATTTAATTTGTACTTTCTGATTAAAATACAATAAAAAGAGAGTATTTTTATGAAAACTCGCCGCCTTTTTCATTAGGATGAGGAAGAAGGGATATAATTCAGTCTCAATACACCGCGATAAAAAAAGGTCTTTTTATAATGATGATTTCTTTTGATGAAAGAATAGGAAAATTTAATCACAAATAATTTGGCAAACTGTGTATATATATAAGAAATAATTCAATGAGTAGAATAAAAATTTAAAAGGACGACACTCAGATTACTGAGGAGTAAGTGTGAATAAATCACGCGAGACTGTCTGATGAGGTGTTTTAAATTAATGTTATCACACCTAGAATGGATTAATGTAGATAAAAAATTAATGGCATCAACTTGGATGGATGTAACAGTCGGATTCTTCCTAGCAGGACACAGAATCATCAAATAATAAGCATCACATTATAAAACCAATGAATTTTTCAGTAGTGAAAGTATGCTTCTTAATATAGCGGTAATTTTTTTTTTGGTATTACAAACCCAGACTCGCGTGGTCAAATAAGCAATTTTTCATTGCCTGTTTTATCGAATAAGTTCGTCATAATATTTATCCTAATGAAATACTTCCGAGTGGTCTCAAGTAGACGCACTCGAACATAATGTCACGTCGTCTGTCACTCTCCTCTTTCGATGTCCTAAAATCCGTGGGTGGCAGAGATTGGTGTGGGGATGGAGAATGGTGAAGGTAGTTTGGAAAGCTTGACCGCTACAAACCACTCCAAATATTTATTCACTCGCCACATACATTTGTATATAGAAGCTATACATTTCTGCGAACGGGACATTGGACTTCTATTGACAGCAAATATTCAGTCAGCAAATAGCTCGAGTTTGAACTTTAGGCGGAAGTGATTATTTAATGAAAAACAAACTGAGAAAGGGTTTTATTCAAATTATTTTTCAACAGTTTACTGGTTCCAAGAAGGTAAATGAAGTTAGTTTAATAATTTAAAGTTTAGTATGATGAATTATTTAATTTTTGTTAAATGAAAATATAAACAAACTTTTTAATACACCACTTTTTTATTGAATTAATAACTGACAGCCAACCAGGTTAGTCTCTCAAGCTTCATCAGGGCTATTATTTTAACTAATAATAATTTCATCGAGACACATTTATAAACTTTAAAAAATACTGTGAGAGAAAGAGACAAATGGAGAAACAGACATCACATTTGTGCCAGAAAGAGATAAAATAGAAAAAAGGGAGACAACACATTATAGGAGATGTAGATAAGGGAAGGGGAAAATAGTTTCAGCGGAGGTTAAAAATTGTAACAAACTTAATTGTCGTGATTGTTGAAACTGTTTTGATAGTACAGAAATTCCACAAAAAAGTTTTTATTCTTCGCACACATTCAACTGATATAAATCATACGAGTATAATAAATACTGTTATTTACAAAGATATACAAATGTATATAGGCATAAAATTTATGTATATAACAATTAATAACGCAGACTGTAAAACTATTGAAATTTGTTGAATTCATGCGAGAATGACCATTAAATTTAGAAGCATATTGATGATTTATACTATAGCACAGAAAGAAAATATTTAAAATTTGAATAAAACCGGTCGGTCATGGTAAATTAAACAAAATCGTAGTTTTATACAAAGTTATTGTTGTTTTATTTCATTAACACGTCAAACCACAAAGTGACCTTTCTACCGAAATATGCCATCAGTTTAATAAATATACAACTAGATCTATCGAATTACCCCACTTTAAGCATGATCCTTTTTTATAGTGATTTATTTTTGGGGTATTACGTTGTGTTGCGCTAACTCCTTCCTTAGCTGACGTTTCGGACAACATTACAGTATACATTAATAGGACAGATGTGTGATGATTGACACTCTCATGTTGTCCAAAACGTTGGCCAAAGAAGGAGGTGGCGCAACACGGCGAAATACCCCAAAAATAAACCACGACGATAATTTTGGCCTTGAAAATCTCATATCATATGTTCCCTTTTCTTTTTCTACGCCAGCTTTTACCCTCTCTCTCTCTTACCTACTCTCACCCTCTACTCTTTACCCTCTCTCTCTCCCCCAAGTCACTCACCGAGGTTGATGTTCTCTCTCCCACTTCTGTGTTTCCTTTGCACCGTATTCCTATAATTATTTTAGTATATTTTTATAAAACCCTTAGGAAAGGTAATGCGGAACTGTTAAATTATGAACTCGTAAAAGTGGAATCCAAACAAACTTGTTTTTATTTAAATATAATTATTTATCTAAGTGATTGGTACACGTCAAAGAAAATATTTAGTTGCTTGATTAAATTCCAACAAAATTTTCTCCACTTACCATGTGAATACGTTTCTTAAAAACAATACAACAAATTCTTTTCATCTTGATTTCCTATCGTCCAAAGTTTTTTTTCAAATAAAATTTGGGTCCAGTCTCGCATTCATTGAGATATTACAGCTTATCTAGCTTTATTTTATTTTCTTTGATGTCCCAGGCAGAAGAAAGATACACTTGAAAAAAATCACAAACCCAGACAAATAACACAAAGGGAAAGGTAAGTTTACCGAGGCAAAAAAATAGGATGAATAAAAAATACAAATGTATATCCATTCATCTCTGAAAAAGCTCGCGAAATCAAAGCGCATAGATTTGTCCTTGTTTGTTTTATGGAACCATCCGTCTCAGAAACTCAACGGGAGCGAGACAACAATTCAACCTTATCGCGCACTTGTATCGACAGCGGACGAATTTATGAAAATGTATTCAACGTTTTAAATCGGCTACGCCGTGCCTATGCTGCCACGGCTGCTACGCGGCTGCTCCGGGCCGTAGAGCGAACAACGGCACCGTTTCGGCAGTGTAACGTTTAGCTGTGTCCAGAATTTGCATAGCGCTTTAGCAAAATTTGCATTGCGAGAAGCTGAGGTTCGCTTTTTCGTCGAGATATCATGGAATATCGCGAAGAGCTCATTAACAAGTCTAATTCTTTAACCCGCTGGGGCACTAATTATTGGCAAATGAGTCGGTTTATTTTTCCTACAACGTTAGGGCACTGTGTCGGTTACGGTGTCACGTGTAATTCCGGACTAGATTAGGCACGCAACCCTCGCTTAATTATTATGCAATTGAATAGCGAATTATGCAAAGCTATTGGTCAAAATGAATTATGACTACTTGGAATATAATTATACCTGAAATACTCAATAAGAGTTCTTTTTCACTAGTGAAACATTTGGTTAGTTGATATTAATAAATTACTTTTGTGTTAGGTTTTTAATATATATCATTTTTACCCTCTTTAAGCAATTGCTCGGCCGTCGCGCTTTTTTTTACAGAAACAACTCTATTCTAAAACAATACTCCTTTATATTCATAAATATAAAACACATGGAATAACAACTGACACATATATTAGAAACACTAGATCTCAGGGTCAAAAACATATCCAACAAACAAAAAAGCTTTCTGTACTATGGTACTAAACTTAACAACAAAATACCAATCTCATTCAAAACTCACAACAATATTTTGATGCGAATACAGTTGACAACCAGGTTCTTGTTTAATTCCCCGAAACCACTTAGACGCGATTTTGTGTGAATAAACTTTTCGTTTATTATTTAATTAAGATATAACACCAATAAATAATTGCTAATTTATCTAATTGGTAAATCATGGAGGGTATTTTATGTTGCTAAAAATTCAGTTTTTTGAATCGTTCTATTGATGATTAATAATACGATTTATCTTGTAACACTATTCGAGGTATATATCTCGAAATTGAAATATTCAAATCTGAATTAAATCAGAAAGCACTGCTTTAGCGCTGTTGTAATAATAAATAAGAGTAGATTTAGACCACGCCATCAATCAAAGTTTTTTTTCATATCTCAGAGCAGAGCTCCCACTTATATTGGAACAAAAACGAAAAAGCTCCGTCAAAAAAAATTATGTTCTGAAGTTTACACGTCTAAATTGTGCCAAACAAGAAAACTTTTAATATTCTTTTAAAAAATATAGATTAAGGTCATATCTTTTTACTCTTCATCGTTCCGTACACAATCTGCAAATTTTCAATATAATATTGACGCCAGAAAAGCAAAAAGGATTAAGCGACAATTTTGTCACAAATGAGTAAAATATACAGTTTTGATCAGACAAAAATTCTAATCAAAACTGCAACTCATTTTTGACTAAATTGTCGTTTACGCCCTTTTGCCTTTCCGACGTTGATATGTAAATGTGTTTTGTCTAGATTTTGCTTAGTCGAATGGGATAGGTTCTTGCGCGCTATTGGAACACGGTGTGAGGCAGAGATAGAGTTTTTTTTATTAAAATGGCCGACATAATGGCGCACCTAACGGAAGAGATAACGCAGGCTTTGCTCGTTTTTCATCCACAATGTCAAGGATTTCATAACTGTGGGATTACAAGAACTGCGGCAGGATTAACAATTTTCTGAGCATTTCTTTAAAAGGGTACTGGTGTATAGTGGTCAGTGTGTAATAAGAGCGGTCTTTAAAATACTCCATTTGCAACTAAATGGCGTGAGTTTGAAACTCTTAACAAAAACGTGTACCACTTAATACTTATTTTATTTACGGTTTATTAACTTACGGCATATAATACGAGCTTGTGGGTAACGGTTGGTAAAGACAAAGACAAATGAAAGATGTGTGGTCTGGTGGTGGTGGTGGTGGAGATCACGGATCTTTCTGGTTCACCAGTGAGATGCTCAATTTCCCAGGACGATGTTGGACACCGTGAATGGTGGAGATAAACGGTGTTGATTTCCGAAGTGTGTTCACAGCAATGTAATTGGTTCTCGATGCCATGCGGGCGGAGGCTGGACAGTGCGCTAGGCTCGAGTCGGATTGGGCTTCAGAAGCCAGCGCGTGGCGTTGGCCTCCTAAGTATCGTCAGTGGTGAGTACTGGTAGACTTAATCGTAGCTAGACTTTGTTTGCTAGACAAAACTGAGCCTGAATTGTGGCGTGGTGCTTTTATATACGCGCGCGTTTTGGTAGAGCCGCCCAGACGGTTCTAGGCAGCGCTCGCCCGCGTGCTGCTCGTATACTCCCCAATTCTCGCAGATTCTAGACTGTGCTACATGCACTGTTATAGTAGCTTGTTACTACGGGTATAGAGCACTTCTGGTTTAATAATTCACCACAGTTAAATTATCACAATAAAATGGTAAACATATAAACTAACTACAATTTATTTTCGCAAATTACACCTGTTTAGAAGTAATCAAACTTATAGTCGTTTCCGATCAAGTTATGTTTACTGAAAATACTTGTAATAGTAAAAATGTTTTGTGTACAGATTACAATTTGTTTTTAAATTTATTAAATTTAAAACAAAAAATTTCATGTTTCGTTTGCGAAATGTAGAAATCGTCCATCTTTAAATGGATCAACGCATAATTAATGCTAATGATTCACATATCATCTATCTTTAAGCGGATTTATGATTAGTGCTAATGATACACGAAAAACAAAATATAAGTACTGCCACCTCGGAACAGGCTCATCCTAGTGAGGTGGTTTGTACAAAAAAATTTTCTATTAAATTATTTAAGTATTTCTACTCAGTATTTCCTAATGCGTTTATAATTTATTGAAACAAGTTGTGGAACATGTAAAACAGTATTGTTTTCTGATATTATTTGTACGAGTGCAATAAAACCTTATTTCTTCATATACGAATACGATTTCACATTAGTTAAATTAAATCAAGGCTGCGTTTGCACAAAACGTTTAGGAACGCCTTGCCTGTATATCAGATACATCCACACCCGCTGGCTGGGAGCAGTGTGGTGGTGGGGGTGGCGGGAGGGGGCGGTAGTGACGACGCCTGGAGGTTGTATGGCGCAATACAAATGACACGATTTCCGTTCAGGCCTTTTGCGGTCACGCTTTATTCCGACCCCTTTCGTATAAAGTATACCTCTCGCATGTATTTTTGTAAGTCATTAGAGTGAATTCATACTCAATATACAGGATGTCTTGTTTAAATTGCCGAGTTCAATGTGAATAATAATTATAAGCTTAAAATAATTTTGCACATCGGACCGCAGTGAAAAGGTCACGAGTATTGTTCTCAGTGTCGTGAGTGCGTGCGTTCATGTTACAAGGTTTGCCGTAAGCAGAACCGTACATTTTGAATAAATATTGGGTAACTTGTCAATTTTGGAGCCACTAACACTACCTGGTTATTTGGGAATTTAGAAAATATTCATACTTTGCTCTTTTACTGGTTTAACATTTTTGATTTACAGCCATCATACTTAAGTAAACGGTGATTTGATGTGAAAGATATAATTTTGTGGTTTATTTTTCTATTCAATTCATATTTCTTTCAAATAATCATCTGTGAGAAATGGTCAAAAGCAACTTACGGTACGGAGGACTGTGTGCCAGTTCTAATCAATGTTTATTTGTTTGAATTCAGGGGTATATTGCTGATAAAAAAAATCTTTGAATACGAATGGTTTTGTACTTATTTATTAATTTTCTGGAAATACTTAACATCTTAACAGCATGTGAGTCATGAGTATTAATTATATTAAAAATAAAACCAATCATTGATTTCGTCTTCGCGACTTATAGATAGGATAAGACAAAAAAATAAATACATTTATAGCAAAATTATAAAAGAAGCAAAAAATGCGAGTGTCGAAAATCTGAAGTGATTCTACAAATCTATTTTTAGATCACAAATTTGTACTGATTTTTCATTTGTTGTGATCTATGAATTATAGTTATCTATCATTCGTAGTGATCTATCATTTGTAGTGATCTATCATTGGTAGTTATCAATCATTTGTAGTTATCTATCATTTATAATGATTATAAGTAGTGATTTATCATGTAACATGATCGGGCTTATAGAAACACAATTAAATAAAAAACAAAATGAATAATAATTTTTTTCATTTACAAACATTTAACCTCGCATTTTGTTTGTTTTAGTTAAAAATTTAATTATTGCTATTTCTTATCGAGAAGTTAAATATCTCATATTGGTCGACTTAAGTGGGACACCCAGTCTACTTAGTGCTGCGCCGAAGTAAAAATATACGAAGGTGAAAAATGTTACCGTAAAACGTAATATCCTCGCCACAAATTGAGTGAGCCAGAATATTTCCGGTTGGGAAATCCCATTAAATAGGACGTAAATTAGGTGTTATTCCTCATTTACTTTGAACGTCGCATTACATCACAAAAGAATTTAAATGGGTTTGGGTAATTCAGGCTTTTACACTCGTTCAGTTTTTTTCAACAAGGTAGATTATTCTAATTATAAAAACCCATACTATTCTCGAAGTCGTAGTAGCACCATCCACATGTCATAAGAGAAGAAAATGTACATCTAAAAGCAGGTTAGTTTTGTTAATTTTGTCAATAATGTACCTTAAGGATTGGTACTAAGTGATCAAAGATGATTTGAAAGGGACATATTATGTATATACGAAAATTAGAGGAGACGCGCTTATATAAAAAAAACGATGATAATTCAGCGAAAATAGTGAAAATATTTAATAAAACACGAGTCGTTTGAAAATGAGCAAAAATCAATGTGAAGTTTTTCATTCCAATAAAATTTAGGACGGGTTGTTTCGGAGAATTTGAACAATTCTTCAAATTTCAAAGTTAATTTACCAGTTCTGTGAAAGATTTTTTCAAGTTCTGTTATTATTTCAGTTTTTTCATGCAACTAGCCTGTGATGATATAATAACAGAACTTGAATAGGACTTTCACAGTACCCGGAAATGAACGTTGAAATTTGATGAATTGTTCAAATTCTTCGAAACAACCCGTCCTTATTAAAATAACAGAATAAAACGTGTTTTTAATAATTTTCAAAGCTTCCTGTGCGATTTTTTTTTTGTATCGAGGAAATTTCATATAATTACCGGTTCGGCTTTTCAAATGTACGAGTATTTATATTATCTTCAAAAATAACATATATTTTTAGGAACTTTAATTGTTCAAGATAAATATGTTATAAATTGGAAAAATTTCGGAATGCGGGGGCTTAACACAGCAATAAAGTAATTCATGATTTGTAAAATACCCACACCTATCAGCGTCCATTATAAATATATCCTCCCAAATCAAAGTTAAACACGCGGACCACTTAGCCACGTTGATCGTCTGTAATTTATTTTAGTTTACTTTTGATTTAGGTTAAGAAATGTTTCTCCTCAATGATTTCCAATTCATGCAATATCTTCATAAAAGCAATTTATTTATTTAATAACCTGACTTTTATTTTTAATAATAATAATAATATTTGGTTGATTTTTATAGCGCCGTTTTTTTGCAAAATCACTTCAAGGGCGCTGCTGTTGCACTTAATGATATATTGTTTAAATTAATTTGAGATTGTAAGTAGCGTAGGCGACAGGTGGGAATACTGTCATTGTACTACCGGTATCTTATTTAAAAATTCTCCGAGGAACTAGCGTCATTGATCCTTCGGCATCAGTGCATAGTCGGAAATCACGCCGAACGCGTACACAAAATTTGTTTACTATGGACATTTGTTACAATATGATAACGAGTCGTTTTTACGATTTGTTCTTGAGTTCAATAGCTCTGTTGTGAAATGATCTGCTGGCATCTGTGTTTCCTCAATCTATATGTTTTGTATGGTGACCGGATAAATCATCACAATGATAATTCATCACATCTTTAAAAAGTTATATAAAGTCATGGAAAGTGATGAAACAAAAACTTTATTAACTGGGTTAAGTAAGTTAGGTTAGGTTAGGTTAGGTTAAAATTAATTTTTTTCATCATTTCTAATGACTTTATATCACTTTTTAAAAGTGTGTTGAATTGTCACTGTCTTGAGTTATCATGGAACCGTTTATAAGGGTGACCGGATAACTCATCAAAATGATAATTCATTACATCTTTAAAAAGTTATATAAAGTCATGGAAAGTGATGAAACAAAAACTTACATCAATACAATGACAATTAATTGGGTTAAGTACGTTAGGTTAGGTTAGTTTTAAATTTTTTTTTCATCGTTTCTAATGATTTTATATCACTTTTTTAAAGTGTGTTGAATTGTCATTGTATTGATCATGGAACCGTTTATAAGATATGAAATAGTCTCTGAGAATTTAATTTACAACGGACCTCCTGTGCGGTGTAGAGTCGTAAGTTTTCTTGACTTCCTTATTGTAAAAATAAATATTTTAAACCAAGTAATTTTTTTGTATAAAATTAATATGTCGTTTGGCTCTATTGCTCGTTATTATTGATTTGACAAAAATACGTTTTAAATTTGAATTTTAACTTCACATGCGTCATATTTGGGATGCTGTGCATAGAGCTTTTTTAGGAGAGGATCGGAGTGATCATGGATTTAGAAGAGATTTATATTGTTAGAGGGAGGACACACAACTGTCAGGTCGTTTTGGAGCCCAGCTGATGAACATAAGAACGAGTCGTAAAAACACGTACCCTACGTTAAGTACATTTTCTGAAAATTTTACTTGATATTAGCTAACAATGGACAGAATTTTTGTTATTTTGATATTATTTAACCTTGAGATTATGATTTAAACTAAATTTGTTTTTTTTACATTTTCCATCTTAGTCCAAAAAATTACCTTTTTTGTAAATTATGCGTAAATCATAGTTTCCTTGTCTATGAAATTATTTTGTAAAGTAAATACCCACAAGATTAAGAAAGGGAAGCTTAGATGGTTTGGACACGTACAGCGAATGAGCGAAGAAAGGAGTGTAAGGAGAATATACGATGCTAATGTGAATGATCGCAGAAGTCGGGGACGCCCGAGGAAGACATGGCACGACCAAGTGAATCAGATACTTGAGTCGGGCCATCTCAAGATTCAGAAAAATAGAAGAGTATATGTGAGACGATGTATGAATGTGAATGAGGCAAGGAGTGTGTGCCAAGACCGAGTTTTTTAGCGGTCCGTCTTCTCTGCCTACCCTTGGGGGGAAACGGCGTGATGATTGTTAGTTAACTACCTACATTAACTATTTACTTATCACTGTGTTGGTTATTGGTTATTACCATTTCATAGAGCAATTAAAAAATAAATAAATGAAAAGTGGGCGTGTTTCGTGATTCAAAAGTCTGGTACGTGGACCATATCTATTATATAATTTACAAATCAAATGAAATTTAAATGGGATGGCAATATACGATGTCAGTCACGGGTATAAAATAGGGTTCCATGATAATTCAACACAGTGACAATTCAACACACTTTTAAAAGTGATATAAAGTCATTAGAAACGATGAAAAAAAATTTAAATCTAACCTAACTTAACCTAACCTGACCTACATAACAAAGTTAATAAAGTTTTTGTTTTATCACTTTCCATGACTTTTTTTAAACTTCCGATTTAGTTGTCCGGGTTAAATCTTCCCCAAAGGAAAAACTTAACCCTTCCACTCACTTTTCCACAAATGATCATCTAGTCAATCAACATTATGTAAGTGCATTATATAAGCAAAATAAATACAAAACAATACAAGAACAACACGTCAAATCACCAGAGATCAAATGGGAAAATAATTCACCGTCTCCAGATATTTTCATATCAGAGGGTTCGGCTCGGTAGAACTTCTAACAGGGCCTATAAATCCTACTGATCCCTCAACATAAATATTTAAAAAATCTTTTGTTATCCTACATGTATTCAAAATGACCGACTTTTGCATCTTTATATATAATTTTTTTGATAGATCTAATACGCCTAAATTTTTAATTAGAGAGCTAGGTATAATGCCAGTAGCCGAAATAACGAATGGTAATATTTTTATAGTCTGAGAATGCCAAATTCTTTTTATTTCATTTCCTAAATCTGTGTATTTTCTTATTTTTTCACTAACAGATTTTTGAATATTACAGGAATTTGGAATAGCGACATCAATGATAAAAGTTATTTTTTTAATTTTGTCATGTAAAACTATATCGGGTCTATTATGACTAATCGCTCGGTCTGTTAGTATAGTTTTATCATAATATATTTTATAAAATTCGTTTTATAAAATATATTATGATATATTATATATATATATTTTATATAACTTTTTTAAGATGTGATGAATTATCATTTTTATGATTTATCCGGTCACCATAAAAAAGATGCTAAATGGGCTAGAACCAAAAACTGTTAATTAATGGGCGACATGGGTTTTCATGCAAATCAAAACGGAAGGTATTGTTTATTTTTTGTGTGAATTATCAATTTACTTTTTGTACTCTTTGTAAAAATGAATATCATAATACATCTTGTGATACCTGTAGAAGTGTCAGTTCTGAAACATTAATTTGTTGCCTTTTACAGCGATTAAAATTTACCAAAAAAGAACACTTAGTTCTAACAAAATCAAATATATATTAGAGACAATACATATTCCCGTTTCTGGAAATTGTGTAATTCTGAATTAGTGAAACTCTACTGATTTCTGATTGATGACATAATTATTGAGCGTTGTCTTGTGAAACTAACCACTTAACACAAAACTCAAACAGAGATATGATGAGGTAACAAAGCCTTCTAAAGTGTGCTTATTTGCATTTAATATGACGGACATATGAAAACGTCAAACTGAAATTTACATAAACAATACAGAGTTATTTTTGTATTTATTTTCTGCATATTTTGCTATTTATTGCTTTAACAATATTATTATTGACACCCCTTTGAAATGCCTATTTTGGATATTGTATTTAATTTATTTAGGACTAGTTGAAGTTCCCGGCGTTATCCAGGCTTAACGCAGACTTTTTAGAAAACAGATGTATTTAATCAGAGGGTAATTTTCTTCTTATATTGAACTTTAAGGTAACATTTTATCAATAGGTGTGTGTGAAGTTCTGCTTTGAGGAGTGGAAAAGGGGTACGGGAAAGTTTTTTGAAAATCTCATAGAGACAGTGACAATTCTAACGTTCAAATGTAAAGTAAAAATCATTATCGGGATAAAACTGTAGATTTATTAAAATAAAATCCACGCCTCCCATCAGATAATATCAAATATATAAATAAAACTACATGTTTTACAATAGGTACTGAAAAAGGTTAAATTATTATATTTGAAAGCTCCATTTTAGAGAAAAATGTCCGCATGGTCGCCCAAGGGATAATTTAAAATTAACATAATTTTGGAACACATAAATTCGAAATTTAATGCACAAATCGTTTATTCTATTACCTAAAATAAATAATGAATACTTTTTGTAGGTAACTGAAATAAATTTGTAAAAACCGTTTCATTTATAAACTTGGTAAGTCCTGTACCTTCTACTCCAACAACTCCGTAACTATGTATATAGACTCATCTAGCGTAATTTGTATGCATAATTACCGTCTCCCACACGCTCACCTGTCAAAATCAACCTCAAATTATAACAACAAACCTTGAATCATTCAAAAGTTCGTTAGCATAAATATTTTCAACTTTCAGGTTGAAGGTGGGGTGGAAAAGTGAAGCAATAGGAAATCTGAAATCAATAAGAACAGCAGCTGTTTTTGAAGGGCGTATGTTTTAAACTACTAGCATTAAGAGGGAACATGTGGCCCAAAGTAAATATAAATTCTAACGAGCATCGCCATCTCATGATATTTTGTACCGAAAACTTTTCGCTAATGTCCGATTTTAATGCCTGCCAAAAAGTTTTTATATTTGTTATAAAAGTTTTAAGTATTTCGACAGCAAGTTCTTGCAAAAGGTGAGAGCCGGTTACCTCAAATTATTCGAAACATCTGTAATTTATTGAAATTTTATGTACTAAATTAATATCTACTTTCCAAAAGTCTTTTTAATCTCTGTTTTCCATTTGGTGTATACATAATTTATGTAAGTGTTATAAGGGTGGGTACTTTACAACAGCTGTGAAATTGTATAATATAGCCAAGAACATTATTCAATAAATAGAAAACGGTTAACGGTTTTTCAGATAATAAAATGCAACGAAAGTCAGTTAAATAATGATAATAGTATTTGGACGACTTGTACAGCGCCGTTTTTGTGCGAAATCACCTCAAGGGCGCTGTACAAATTTATAATACATTTCTACAGTGATTTCTTTTATAAATAACTATTTTTGGAGATAATATACAGTACAATACTTACGTGGTAGGTCACTTGAGATTAACACTCACTTATCATTAAATAATTGTTTATTAACGAAATTTAGATACAGGATCTAGGAAATAATTGGAAAATTGGATATAACTGGACTTTCTGTCAAGAATGGTATATTTAATTTAAGGATATGACAGCTTAAAAGGTTAAGTTTTTAGTTTAGACCTGAATTCTGTTAGACTTGTTATGGATCTTAGTTCCGGAGGGAGTCACCACACTTAGTATTTGGCTTGCGCTTAGGTTCCATCAGTCTGCCTACAGCTGCTGATTTTGCTGATCTAAGAGTTGACTGCCTCAAACCAGTATTTTTCGGGACGCATAATTCTGAGATGTAGGGTGGGGCCATTTCATTGATGGATTTAAACACCATCCAGCACAATTTGTACTGGATTCGTTCAGGGCACTTGAGCCAGTGAAAGTTGATTGAACACTGATTGAAGTTTGTCATTTTGATATTTTGGAAGGCTGACATAAATGCCGTTGCAGTAATCGAGACGTGAAACTAAGTAAGAGTTGGTTGTTAAGGTTGGCTTCCTTTACTTAGAAAAATACACTGGATATTTACTCCGTTTATTAATTGAAATTGTCCCGCTGTCCGCGCGCTATCGACACATTATTGGTTGTCCAAATAAATAGTAATTATCTGTGGCAGAATAGATGAACGCCGCACAATTCTGTGGTGAAACAAACTTCTACATACCACACTCACACAGCTACTCCTAGTATTTTAACTATTGAAATTCCCTATTGTTTGACAAATCGATGTTCCAATAATCTTGGGGTGTCCTGAATGCTTCTTCCGGTAATTTGTGAGTCATTTTTTCTCTTGGCACTCGTTAATCCACTTCACACTCGTGGGAGATTCTTTGCAGTTTTATGCTCCGAAAGCGAGAGCTTCTGTCTCTCAGAATGCACCAATCAATAGAGCGACTGAACTTCTTAACGATGCTGCATAATTGACCATTGACATTTTCTACGTCATTTACAGACAGTTTAGTAAGTAACATTTAACGCATGTCTCAAAATAGTAAAACCGCCCCCCATGACCTTTGTATGTCTTTGCTCTATTTCCTATCAACCTGTTCTAGTTGTACCAACGTAATACGCGATAATGTCAAATCTTGCATGTTTATTTGATATTGTTGTATTTAGTTTTGCTTTAAATCTTAAAATTATCTCATGTAATGTTTTTTTACTAGTTCTCATTGACTGTACTTTTATATGTATTCTTAATTCGTAATTTCTGTAATGAATTAGTAAAAAACTGGTTTATGGAAACTATGAAAAATAAATAAGTAAATGTCGAAATCGTATTAGCTTCCATATCAATTTTTTCATTGCGCTCATTGTTGGAATAACATTATTTCAAAATGTTCTCATTCGCAATAGCTCATTCTAGGTTTTAAAATGCGAACGCATCAGGGACTCAGTGTTTAACATTTTCAAATACCAAAGTTCTTCATTAGGAACATGAAGAAAAAAAGAACATCTCTTGATTTTGTGAAACAAATCGCCCCGTATTTTGCTTTTCGCTTGTGAAGGATATAGTGTAATTATAACGATACTAGCATCCTACTGGGTAAATTAATATTTTCTTAAATGAAACAATTGTTTACATGATAGGTTTTTTCCTTGTTAAAATAAAATAACCCTTTGAGGCCTAAAAATAATAAAATAAAAAAATAAAAATTTAATTAGTAAAACAAAAAATTAATACACCAAACATAGTCAAATAATTATTGAAGGTGTTATCGATCATACAATATGGTTTCTTCATGAAAACAAAAGTGTGGTACTGAAAGGGTTAACTAATGTCATATAGTAGGTCAACTATCTTAAATTTTATATATCTCTACTTACAAGCAAACGGTTTGGCCAATGTTTGCATTGAATTCTATATTCGTACATCTTGTTTACTCAATATCTAAAGAAATCTTAGGATTTTCTCATCAGTGTTGTTTTTTCAAAGGTCGTCATTGAACTTTATTGGCTCTCACTGCCAAATATTTCAAAGAAGGTTTTTTGCGGGAGAGCTATGAAGATTTATGATTAAAGATATTACTCGTACGGGCTTAGAATCGGTAATATATTTAATGGTAGCCTTTTTATAACTTATTTTATACAAATCATCTGAAGAAATCTTATCCCCAGTGGATTTAATTATACATTAGTGGAAGTAATAATATTAAAATACATCAATGCTATGTAGAACTACGGCATACTTATTTTTACGGATATTACATTCAATTATTGACTGATTGAGTAACCAATCTGAAAATAATGACAAATTATGTTTACAAATATAAAAATCGTTAAATAATTAATTCTATCAGTAGAATATACAATGCGAAGGTAAAGTAAACTTCAAGAATTTGGGGGCCCCCAGTAAAGAAATGGCACGATGAAGTAAATCAAATACGCAAGTAAGGAATCAGAATAACAAAAAGCATTTGTTACTCAACTAACTAAACATTAGTATTTTCGATTTCGAAATTGACAATGACAGTAAAGTTCTAGAATACTTTTTGTTTTTGACTTCTTAAAATAAAAGTACATTTTAAACGCCCTGTCAAACAATCCGTATTGAGGATGTATTGTTTCTCAGAATCTGGTTCTATTAGTGTTCTGTCATTATATCATTATTGGCCAGCTGATTCACAAAACTGAAGTAATAACAGAACTTGAATAAAACTTTCATGAAACTTGAAAGTTACCTATGAAATTTGATGAATTGTTCGAATTATGTGAAACAATACGTTCTAAAATTCAGGCCAAATATTTTCTAATGTTTTTAAAATGGAGATCCATTCACATTCTTGTAAATAAAGCAGCTGTTTCGCCTGCCGCTAGAAGGCTGCTCAGCACGCGCCGCGCCGGTGGAAAAGGCTGCATAAATCCCGCCGTCTCCGTCTTGCCATTTTAATGACATAAATTATCAAATATTATACAAACGACCACAAATGGACCAAAAGCCGCGAATTTATGTAACGGTTATGGAAATTTCTAGAATAAACAGGGTTCTTGTAAAAGGTTTATGCCACCGGGAAATGTGCCAACAGCATCGCCATCGCCGCAGCCGAGGACGGCCTCTTTCAAATCCTATTTAACTTGAAAGGACACACATAACTGAATTATGGCACCAGTTATTCACACTGTTACCCGCCGCACTTCCAGCAAAGGCTCTGTCTCTGTACCTACTCGTAACATGTTACTTCTCGTGACAGAAATAACCTTCAAAATGCACTTTTCAACCTCTCTTTTAAAATATACCAATTTCTGAAGCATTTTCAACAATGATTAGTGGTTTTCCGATTTCTCTGGAGTTTCAAGGTTCGTTTAGAGAAAATTGAATAATTTCAGACTGAGTCATTTTATTGATATATTTTTTTTATTTTTATTTGTGGATACAGCATAAAATCCCAACTGTTTCCGATTGTCTAAAGATGATAAACTACCATTTATGGTGTATTTTGAAACTAAAGGTGATAGGAAAGGAAAGGAATGTGTAAGAAGAAGCCGAACACGGCGACGCCATTTTAAGCAATGTTTCGATTGTAAACAATCATCTTTCACCGGGGCGGAACTGACAGTATTTAACACTCTGGTAGAAGTATCATAGTTTCCACAAACCAAATGACGACATGGTCTCAATTTTTAATAGTATTTTTCATTGTTCTATAATTTATATTGGAATGAGGTAGTAACCTGAAAATAGTTGTGTTGATTCAGAAATTCTGAAAAAAATAAACTGGGTATATTTCATTGTAAGACTTGCCTCACACCAAAACTCTGAAACCTTTGGGTACAAAACAGAATGTAAGAAGAAAAAAAAACATATTAAACTCTCAATATTTATACGGTTATCTTTAGATTATCAGCAATTCTATTTAAAAAAAATATTTGGCACATATTAATAATTTTTACGATTATCTTTAGATTATCAGCAATTCCATTTAAGGCGATGCCATACATAGTAATGCAAAATCATGTGTTTTTGGTTTGAAAATTTGGTCGCCTAGAAAAGTTTTAGATGCTTTAATTAAATACTGCTAGTAGAATACATCTTGGCCTTCGAAATAATCGAGTATTTTTTAGATAAGTCTTTTTATAAGCCCAGAAAAAATAGTGTAAAGGCCTATGAAAACTGCTTTAAAGTTCAAAATCTCCTACTTACGAACCCATTTTCGGTTATAATTTTATTGTATAATGTGGAAAATTAAGTTATTTATAAAATGATCAAAAAAATGTTTTAATATTTTTGCCTGAACATCCACAAAATAAAATAAAAGGAACTTTTCGGCCATGTTTTTTTCTTGCATAAATCAAAACAGGCGGATGGTGTTAAGCGGGAATTTAAACCTTATCGCCATCTAAGTAAGGGTTGTTATTGATAGCGGCTCAATTTAAAATATTGCACGACGTAGTGCATCGCCTTAAAAAAATTATTCGGCACATATTAATACTAATATGTCAAAACAAGTAATTGTGCCACAACTTAAATAGAGTAATGTTAATTGAGACTTGGCAAAGTCTTTATGGTCGTTAAATCTTATTGTCAGGTCATCAGTTTGTTTCTTTGTCAGAATTACTGAATTATTCAAAGACCATTTCATCTGAACGGTCACAATTTATCCATAGAGCTTTTTTATTCCACACGAAAAAATATAATATAAAATTTTTCGAGGTAAACGAAAAATATAGGGTCATCACGAAATTTTAAAAATTGGCAATTGTGCATTATTTATTGGGCCATAATATTATTAAAATATTTATTTTATCTTTGAATTATTTAGCCCAACGGTCTGAGAGCGTCGGGTCGGTATTTAAATATTTTCAATGGCAAAATTACATTCAGGTAAAAGAGAGTTGTCTTAATAATCTTTTGTTTAATTAACAGGATCAAGCCGAGGTGTGGATTATAAAAATAAATATTTCAAATAACAGAGTGATTTAATTTGTTATTTGACAATTTAATCAATAATTCCAATCTCTTTTGTTTATGGTGACACCTGATTTTTGGTGGAACCCAGTTTAGCAACGTTGTAAGATGGGTTAATGAAGTGGCTTTAGGAAGGGATTTGTTAATTTGTACCTTGAAAAGGCCCGTATTAAATATAAGAGGAAAACATTTTTCCTGTAGATCATTCCATATAAAATGAGCCAGCCAGTGTCGTGAATTGCCGTATAACTGATGGTAACTGTGTATAGTTTCCGAGTTCGGGTAAGAATTATCGCGCATTGAGTATTTTAAAATGGGCACTATATTGTCAACTTACGCTAATTGTAGCGGCCTAATAATACCTATTTGTATTAAAAAATAATTCTTCGTTTTTACAAAGGTAGGCACAGTTTATTTTAGGGTAGGCACAGATTTTCATCCTTTTCAAACGGTACACCACTGGAGTCAATTTTCACTAAAATGTTTAATTATTTTAAGCTGACATGAAATAATTCTGCTTCCATCACAAACATATTCCCTTGAAGCTAAAAATGTCAAACAGTAAGTACTTGATTTTTGTTAGGTTATTCCATACCAACGGACATAATTGATTACGAAGCAGAAGAAATACTTAATCTTATTTCATTGGATAAAAAATACATATCAGCAACTCATTATTCATTTTCACTAAGAAAATAAGTTTTGTATCATCCTATTCTAGAAATAAATATTAATTTTTTTATTCTTGAAATCTAGAAACCCATGGCCCCTCAAGACTTAACTTTAAGAAAGCCGACTAAGAAATGTTTGTATACCTTTTATATTCCATTACATTTAATCTTTTTGTCACTTAATTGTGTAAAACTTTTACTTGGCTAATTATTGTACCTGCAATTACTAAACATTAATGTATTTAAATTATGGGCGGCGTGCCTATTTTACGTACTAAAATAAAATAAAAATGAAAATCATGGCACATCTTTTCGTCGTTCCTGTATAAGAATTTATCGGACGAAATAAATTATTATCAGGAATATTGTCACTTTTTTCGACCATGTGTGATAATATCAACGTATAAAAGGGATAGGGTATTAAGCCGTAAAAAGGGTTTTCTTTGAGGAAATCATCGCTCGAAAGGTCGGCGGGTTTTCAATCATAATGGTCGCGAGGAGACGATTTCCTGACCGCTGACGTCACCGATCAACCCCCCCGGGGGAAGGTATGGGAAAGGATGGGATGAGGTCACCTTCCGGAAAATGTGACGAATAGCATCATCGTCAAGAAGTCTTAAAAGTAAGTTTGTATCGTGGAAGATTTTTCGGGCAAAAGAACCAACCTTTTGTTGTCTTTCAATTGTTTGTCCAATCAAATAACAACGTTAAAAATTTTAAACCAAATTAAAACATGAAAAACACATAGAAATATTAATCGGATCTGATAAAGCTTTAAGGTACAAAAATTGTGTTTTTTCAAATATTTTCTAGGTTTACATTTAAACATGGAAAAGATATCATTATTAATAACAATGAAAGAAATATATCTTATTTATTCAATCTGCTCTTCTTCAATTATGCAGCTATTCTGTTACTAAAACTTTTCAATTCAAACTAATAGTAAAACAGGAAAAAAAATAAAGAAATGTGATATCATAAAAAATATCAATAAAAACTACATCGGTAAAATACATGCTCTACATTGTTAATAAAGTTTTAGCGTAGACCCGTGAAATAATGGGATATTATAATAAAATGACTTTTGAAGCTTGAAGTTTTAAAAAAGATATATTTTACAGAATAATTGTTTTTCGAAAAAAAACATTGTCAATTTTAGAGACGATCAGAAATTTACCTTTTACGAGAGAATGAACGAATTTAGTAAACCTGAAAAATAATTTAGTACCTTCTCGTTGTAGTCCGTACAGCCTTCCCAATCAAAACAATTACTTGTACATTATTTAGTTTCTTCAATTCTTACACTTCGCAAGGAAAACTTTGAAACTACAGCTGGTTCTGTAAAAAGTAAAAGAAAGCGTGTCCGTGGGGTTGGGACGGAAAAAGAAAAGAAGGGTGGGAACCCACCCCCGCAAAAACTAGATGCGGGAGCCAATTTTTTAGCATCCCTTGACGCTTATATGAACTGGGTCATCCAAATAAAACGGAGGCATCTAACTGATTTCATTGGACGGCCAGACGAAAGAAAAGTGACGGGTTTAAGATGAAAACGGAAAGGTCCGTTTTTGGCGAAATAGGGGTGTCTTTTGCGATATTTTGCCGTCTTTTCGGGGGTTTTCCTCCACACCCGTTCTTCTGGAAGACGACAAAATAAAAACAAGGCTGTCGGGGTCGGGCTGACGGGTGAATTGATGATGACCGGAACTTCGTGTACACTATATTTGTGTTAGGAAGTTAAGGCAGTATTTTACGGGGAAATGTGTGATGCTGAAATGTTTATGGTTATTTTGCAATACGTTCAGATTTTTCATGAAAATACTTTCTTGAGGAATTTTATCCATGTTTCAGCGAACGTAATAGATTACTCTTTCAGATCATTTTTAACAAGACTTCTTTAAAAATATCAATTGTTCGTGCTCGTGTTTATAGCAGGCAACCATTTTTATTAGTAAATTGAAAATTTTATCGTAAATGTCTCGTATTTTATCATTTTCTTGGAATAATTGATAGTTTGAGTGACCGAAAATAGTTTTAAGAAAAATTATGTATTTAGTTATATATCATCATCTTCATGCTTTTAAATTTACGCTTTGAAAGCAAATACTCTACCATCATTCCAGCTAACTGAATTATTATGTGATAAAAAAGTATGGTGCAAAGTTATTTAATATTAATATCGTTCATCAAATATGATGTCTTTATTAAAACCTCTTTGGGCTTTTTTAACATTGCTTCATTTAAAAAAGAAAATTTACACTTCCTGGGTTAGTAAGAAATTTGTTGAAAAAAGATTGCTGAAAAAAAAAGTTAAAATTTTTAATATGATTTCAACTAAAATTAAATTCGTGGTTTATGACGTTTGAGACAGTTATCTTGTTATTTTTCTATGTCTTGTTGTGTTGCATATTTCGTTCATATTTATTAGTATCTTCTTCTTCTTCAATAATTTATTATGTACTTTAGTTCTTTACAATTGTTTGTTTAGATATGTATTGTGCAAAGTTCAGTGGGCGTCTATATTAATAAAATGTAATGGGTTTGGTTAAATATAAATTTAAAGACGTAATACCTACGTTGCAATACATACAATTGTAGTCTCAAGATATCACACTAATCCGATCATAAACGCGAAAATCTTATATACTATTAGGAAGTATTAAAGTTATCTTTTAATACATTTTTGCTTGATAAATTCACGAATGTCCTTGCCGTAAAATGACAAAAATATTTACGAGAATTTCCTTTTTATACTTAACTTGAAAAACAATATCCAAGCATAAATCGTTTATTCATATTTTTTATCGATGCTTCGAGATCAATGATGTCATAAATTTTCCTCCGAAGTTATCCCTCTCCCTCCTACACCTTTCAGAATTTACAGGTAAAGCGATATTGACCATATTTTTTCAATGAAAATTCCACGGATAAATACTATCAAAAGAGGCTTCTTTAGGCTTTCTACTATTTTCATTTAGGGCCTATTTTTATTTCTCAGCACAAAAAGGTAGTAGTACAAATTTTTTATTTTTTATTGTGAATCATATATATTTCGTATTATTTTAACAAAGGTATCAATTAATTGAAAAAAATTATTCCTTACCTTTCTCTAACTGTCCAATTAAAATAACAACCATTGGTCCAAATGCGACAATCGTGTAAAATGAAAACCTGACATATTTTACGTCACGATCTCTTGAAAACATATAATATTCATCGTGCGGTGTCTCTCACGACCATGACCTAAGCGTCGCTAAGCTTTCTTATGGACTTTCCTTATTTTTACTTAAACAAAAGACATTTAGTTTACTTAAACAAAAGACGCGCATAGGGGAAGAAGATACCAAAGCCGCGGACATTTTTTTATATTGACCCAGCGAATCGTATGTACTGAATGAAAATGAGTGTATGAAAGATTAGAGGTAATAGATGTCACTGCTCGTTACTCGCCGCTGCCGCTCGCAGCCCTGCTATTTCGCGGTACATTTCAAATAAATTAAGAATTAGACCAGTTTTTTGGAAGTCCATAATTTATTATTATTTTTGTCTTATATTTTGGAGGGTCAAAAACCAATTGACCTAAGGGAAGAACCGCCCCTGTGTTTTATGTTGACCATTCTGATAACAACATTTTATTATTAATATTTTTGTTATACATTAACTACCTACACAACTCTTTAATTTAACCTCAAACTAGAGAAATTAGAAAATTTACTTTGCTTTATATGCACGGTGTCTGTAAACCCATAGTATAAACGGGTGACTTGTGAATCTACATCACATAGAGAATAAAAAATTTAAAAAATTTCAATCGGTCCATCTTGAATTTTTTTCTTTTTACATTTTTATCGACAACTGGAACCGGGTCTACGCTTCGATGCATTTTAAAATACATATAACATCTGATACTAACCCCCCCCGCAATCATTTTTGTTTTACGTTGTCGACCTAAAAAAATTCCAAATTCAGACTCGATTTACTCGAAAACGAAAGCTCAAATCAAAAAAAGTTACATTGTGAAATCGAGGCAAAATGTGATTTAGATTAACCATTTTTTTGCTAGCTATACAAGTTTCCGGACACCATGTAACTGAACTGAAAAATAAAATTTGAATAATTTGAGTGTAGAGGGTCAAAATTGCAAGGGTCTTATAACTTGGACGATAAGAAACTTTTCATTGAATAATTAATGAATCTAATCTTACATGCGAAGACTTTAGAAATATGTGGATATTTTTTATTTCACCAAAAATATACGAAATTCACGAAAAAGGAAACTATTTCCTTCTGGAAATAAAAATTGACCAGTAAAAAGAATGAATCGAATTTATCAATCGTCAGTTGGTAAGTAGCTAAGCCAACTTTCTTTTACGTGAGGTAAACTTTTTCAAATTGAAAATAAAACTTCTCTTAGTTGGGGCAAATGTACCCACATCTACTGGGAGTTACGTGTCAAATATTCTTAAGAGACGCTTTGCCAAAGTTAGGGAACAAGTTGCTGGCTTTTGCCGAACGAAAGGGCAAATTTATATCCAAAGGGTTATAACAAATATGAAATAAGTTAACATGTCGTCAATTTTGTTTTGAAGAAAATAAAATAACATTTTTCGCAATGATTTTGGAATGCTCAAGGACATCTATATTTTTAATACATTTTTTTCCGTATCTTATATGGAGATACGGGAGGAAATGGAGACCCTTGTTTTAAAATTCATAAAAATCCAGCAATATGAAGAAGTTTGTTCTTACATTAACTTCATAAACATGAACAATTATTCCATTAGTCAAAGGGCTGCAATCCTGTTTTACCCGAATTACCAATAATATTAAGAGATTCTTAATAAATAAGCAATACTCATTTTTCTCCGTGTACCTATCGCCTATGCACTAAATGATACAATCCGTTTGTTAAGATAGGGGAATCTATCATACAGACCGTTCGTTTCTGCACAGAGTCAAGGGATTTTTCACGTGGTTTGGGACTCATGTATACCAATCCGATAGTGAGGCACATTTGCGAGTTATACAGGGTCAGCAGTCGTATGCTATTGTACTAGGTATAGTGTTGCGAATCCCAAATTAACGTCGGGAGAAAACACTGCGTCTATAGGTTATCTCTCGTGCTTTCAGAAAAATACCCAATTTCTTAGAACTTCGGTTTCTCGCTGCGTCCTTCCATTTCCATGTATCACAAAATACAGTGTTTTCCTATACAGCTACTTTTACGTAGATCTCTCAATACTCCTTCGTTATTATTTGAAAGCCTGTTTCGTGGTGGATGGCAACCTCAGTAAAGCCGTGTCAGTTAAGTTTTGTCATTCCACTGACCTCAGGTTAAGTCAGTAACCTAGCCTAATTAAAAAAAAAAGAACCAGAAATTTCAATTCAATACTATGGACGGGTTGTTTCGGAGTATTGGAACAATTCATCAAATTTCAACGTTCATTTCTGGGATCTGTGAAAGTCCAATTCAAGTTCTGTTATTATATCATTATAGGCTAGTTGCTTGACAAAACTGAAATAAAAACAGAATTTGAAATAATCTTTCACAGAACTTGAAAATGAACGTTGAAATTTGATTAATTCTTCAAATACTCCGAAACAACCCGTCCTAAGATCCCTCAAAGAAAACTCAGATCCTCTACATATTAATCAATTCCTTTTAATTGCACTCGAAATTAAGCTCCCTACGGAGAATTTAGGTTCCCAATAAATACATAAATTGTCAAAAAGAATTTTTGGGCTAAAGCTATTCTCCTTAAGCCCGAGCTTTTCTGGGCAAAAGTCAAGAAAGATTTATGGTTGAGGGTGTACCAGGTTCAATGTCTTCATTGAAATGGTGATTTAGTCAAATTCCTGACTGCACACAATGGCAAGTATCTAATAGAAAAATAGTGACTCTCCAAATCTCTGAAGGGTCCTTTGTGATATTGCGACAGTGTAACGGAATATTGATAAATCTGAATTTCAAAAAGAAACCTTTGTCACACACATGTCTGTTTTTAGCTTAAAGCTACCAAATAATACCGAATAACACAAAGATAGAAAGTTAGAACTATTACTTAATAAAAAAAGTTGTTTTAGCAAAAGGGATAAGTAAGAGATTATGTTCTGATTATGTGAAGCTAGCAGTCTACAATGGAGTACTGGTACCTACCCTGATTTATGGAAGTGAGGCATGGAACTGGCAGAGAAAGGATGAAAGCAGACTGAATGATTTAGAAATGAGATACTTGAGGCGTATGTGTGGTAAAACCATGTATGATCATGTTCGAAATGATCATGTTCGAAATGTGGAGATTCGCAAAGAGTGCAAGTCTGATGTAAGCATAATGAGTAAGATTAAGAATGGGACAATTACATGGTTTGGGCATGTAGAGCGAATGAGCGAAGAAAGGAGTGAAAGGATAATATATGATGCAAACGCGAATGGTAGTAAAAGTCGAGGACTCCCGAGAAAGACATTAATCAGATACTTGAGTCGGACCATGTCAAGAGTCAGAGTAATGAGTATGTATGAGACGATTTATGAATGTGAATGAGGCAAAAATTGTATTCAGACACCGAGTATTTTTGGCAGTCCGTATTCTCTGCCTTCCCCTGCGGGGAAACGGCGTGATGATTAGTTAACAACAGTCGTTTTTTCAGGGTCTTTCGAGTGAAAACCACATTCCAAAACTTAGGCTTTATTATCTTAAATGACTTGAATGTACCGTTACTGTTTTTCTTTTCCAGTAATCACGTATTTTTAATGACAACCAAACAATTTAAGTATTCAAAAAAAATAATTTATAAAATTAGTTGGTAAAAAATATTTTTATTTCATCACAATAGTTACCAGGACACTTATGAAAACTGACGGTACGTACATACATCTAAATCTACAACGGAGTACAAAATCATTTCTCTATATTACGAACTTGTTCATAGTTGAAAAACCCGACGTATTCCTGGTTAATATTACTTTTACCGCTTTTCCACGAAGCTCTTCACTGTCAGGCACTTGTACTTCCGACTTTTAAATATCATATTTTATGTTTCAAATAAAGCAAAAGCTTATTCCGTAAATATACAATGAAAGCTTCCAGCATATTCTTAACCGTCTATGTTATTTGCAACAGTCAAATCGAAATATCGCCTGAAGTAATTTTAATCCGTGTGAAGAATGTATTATTCACTTATAATAATATCCAATGGAAAATAAGTTCATTCTAAGACATTATAAGAAATTCCAACTTCTTCGTCTGAGAGTAAAATATAAGTACAATTCTTTACCCTAGTAAAATTTCCAACCCTTCTATATAATATACCTTCTTAAATATTAACGTAAAATGCATTGGTTTCACGCAACAATTTCAAAACAAAATTAATATCCTTCCTAATCATGATATTACACTTGTTTTGCGGGTAGGTTATGTAATTCCCATTTCAAAACTTGAAATTTCGAGAAAAAGAATTTCGCATATTATCTTCTCTAAGAAAAATTGTAACCCATGTGAAATTTTCCTAGTATTATAATTTAACTTCAGTACAAAATGTATAGTTTATCGAAGTACTAGTACAATTCCTGAGAGAGTCAGAGTCAGTTATGCAATTTCAAGAACCTGTATAAATAGGATTAAATTTACTAAAAAAAAAATTTTTGTCAAGTATTTATAACTCACGTGATAATTTAATTTCAGCACAAAATTAAAAGCTTTTTTAAATCATAATTTTAGGACATCTTTGTGTTAATTCCTCAGGCTTCTGACATATTGACCATTATATTTCTTAAAGATGCTGTCAGGAATTCTGCGTGTTTCCGTTTTTTAATAAAACCCACATAAATGGAATATTTCCGATCATTTTTTAAAACTACAAAATGTTCTTGAAAGATTATGAGATAAGCCTTCGAGTGTTATTATTAAAATAAACTACTATTTATTTTCTCAAATAGCGGTCAGAACATTTGGTTTCATAGATTTGCACATTTTAGTTTTTCAATAATTATTTTCTACTTATTTTATATAAACTGTAGTGTTTTTCTTTCTAACACCGTTTAAATTATATTATTCACTACGACAATAAGGAATACACAAAGATTTTTATAAAACCATACTAGCTGTTCCAAAAATCAAACAAATTGACTCCACGGATTCGTTCGCAGAACCCAAAAAATTAGCCTGAGGGTTTAAGGGTAGGTTATGAAAGTTAATACTACACTAAACTTGGACAAATTTCATATCTGAAATGTTACTCAGGTATAATATAATTTCAATACAAAATAAATAGCCTTTCCACATCATGATATTACGCTTCTTGGTTTGAGAGTAGGTTATGCAATTCCCATTACTACACTTGCACAAATTCCATATATCTTCTGGGCGATAAAGCTTCGCTTACCTATTACAGTCGACGTTTTATCATTCCGCTGTTGCTAGTAATAGATTTCATGTTCTCCAATACCGTGTCAGCTGTGCAGGAGCTGCAGCGTGCTACGGTAACACGTATACTCCGAACCTAGACATGGAGGGGTCTTCAACCCGCTGTACTTCAGTCTACTAAATTAAAATATAGTTTTTAATTCAGTGTGTTGAAAAAAAAATCGGTTTTCCCGTTTATTTAAATTGATCCAATATTTTCGAATGGCTTTTCTGTGGCTATAATGTTAAGCCGAGTCAAAAGGAGTTATACAAATTGGCAACATCCAATCTCTTTCAAATCGGTGCTTTCAACATACAATGCATTGGTATATTTAGCACTCTTCAAAGCATTACGAACCAAACTTTATGCATTGCACTCAGGTCAATAAATTTTCAAATCGATAATAATATATGCCAACGGTTACAGAGCACAATGTTTCCAAGTAATCATCATTTCGGTTATGACCGACTAACCACCGAGACAATCTTAAGATTCAAACATCAAATTAAGCTTAAATATTGCCTAAATGTTTGAAACGGCATAAATATTTGGAAATTAAAAAAAATATATTTTAACCACTTTTTACAAAGAATAATAAATTATAAACAAAATTTTGTATAGGAACTATTCAATGATATCAGTAGCAAAGAGGTGAATTTCTTTACTTTGTTAATAAGTGTTTTTTTTGTTGTATTAATGAAATAAAAATGAAATTACTTCATTGACGGCCGGCATAGTCCAGTGGTAACGCATTGGACTGCCATTCCGAAGGTCGCGGGTTCGAACCCGGCGTGCGCAAATAAATTTTATTTGATTAATATGTGTTATTTCACAATTAATTAATTAAAAATTAATTAAAATAATATATAGTATATTTGCGGCACGTTCCAGAGTGGAAGATACTACCAGTATCGCCCTGGTGTAAGACCAACATTCAGAATTGAAACGTTGCTCCAAATGGCTTTAGCCGTGTTTAGTGACTAGATCTGAATAGCCAGGTACTTCCCCACCTTCCTCTTTCCCTTCCCCACTTACCTTCAGCCTCACAACATCCCCCAATTGGGGATGCCATAGTCTCACTGGCTCCAGACGGGAGCAGTTGGGACTCTTGTGAGGTATTCACTATAAAAAAAAAAAAAAAAAAAAATCTACGTTTTTGAAACCCTCATCTGCGCGTCATTGGTGATAAGATATTAACTAATTACTTAGCTACTTCAGTACTTTCTAACCTTCATCGTCTCTTTTCACTTACCTATATTATTTAGCCTGACTACACTCAAATATGTGTCCCATTATCTTGAGCAATTGGAATTCTTGTTTGTTGAAAAAATCTCCTATATATGAACATAATATTTCTTGCCAATGTTTCTTATCACTGCAGAGGCTAGGAAGTGATCCAGTGGTCCATGGCGGAGCTATTTCACCCGATATCAGTGCAAGGAATGCAGTTTGAGAGAGTTATTCTAGGCTCTATTCGATCTTCTTTTCACTGCGGAATAATATGTTACTTCAAAAAGGATGGCTTTCGGGAAACCGGATTGAAGTTATTGATGACATTCTGGAATCGAGATCTTTTATTTTTCTAGGAAAATTATTTGATAATTTAAAAAAAAGTCGTTTTGGCACTTCGCTTGTATTTCTTATACTTCTACCTTCCAAGCACATGGGTATATAATAATTTGTAATAACTCTTTTAATAATAATACCTACATATTTTAATTAAGTAAACACTTCGTAATGTGACACTATGACATAAAATAAAACCAAAACTTTGTTTTATACAACTTGCGTAAACACTAAGATATTATTGTTTTATTATTTACTGTCCATACCCCGCCACGATATAAGAGAACATATAGATGGCCTTTTTTCAAATTGGAATGTTTTCTGAATGCAACTTTGTGTCAATTTTTTTGTAAAGCGATCGGTGAAGACTTTTTGGAGATTTAAGATTTTTAACAAACATTTGCATTCATATATTTATATATAGATTGATTAGTCTGTGACACTCTGCGGGGGCTTACAATTAAAAGGCTTGTTTTTTTTATTATATAATTTTTTATTTATTTATTAACGCCCTTTTTCTGGGCTTTTACATGAGAATATTAATAAATATACAATATATATATTGTACATTACTTAATTGCTTCATTAATAACATTTTATATTTACTTAAAGATAATTTGAAGATGTTCACTGACTTGGTATAATTGTTTCCCCCCATTAGTATTCTGGGCCAAGAGGAATACATATGGTAGTTAGTCCCAGAATTTTTGCACTGAAATTTTGAAAACTACCATATGGATGCATAATTAGAAATAGGTACCTCTGGTTTTGATGGTAGAACTACTCTTACGATGATAGTAATACGCGGTATTAAATGAAAAGCATTAAGATAAATACATATTTTTAATATGTGCATTAACACTAATTCGTTTGAAAAAGTTTAATAAGACACATTGCCGGGTTAATTTCTTGTTTTCGTAAAAAAATATATAAAGGATAACGAAATTCTTTATGATTCCTCAGAGAAGAGAATGAACCCTTGACCTTTGCATAATGGCATCAGTGAGAAAGTTAGCGCCAACTCGACTGCATTTCCATTTAACGTTGGCAACTCCCGCTGACTAGTTTCGCTTCGTGACATCTTCAACTGACGACTAAACTTCACTATTAGTTTAGTCCGAATGCGTCACCTCGCTAAACTTGTCACCAAGAGAAGTACTCGTGCTTGCCAGCCGTGAAATGGTACAGATTCATGATTATATTACACGGGAAATAAACTATTTCTGGTCTGAAATGCTGTCAGAGATACCTGTACAAAAGAACTGATTGGCAAACTATCTTCTAAGTCTACGTATACCAATAATACTGCTACTAGAATAATTTCTAGTACCTCAATTGAAGGGCTGGATATAATTCTATCGCTTTTTGGTATCTCTATTCCTTATTTAAGTTACACAGTTTGGGTTACACGAAAAACTTTGAATACTAGTTTTTTTTAACACTAACCCCAAACAGGAAGCCCTGAGGAAAATAATTTCCCTCAGGGCTTATGTCATCTTTGGTTTTTTTTAAGGAAAAAAGGAGAGGTTGTTCTGGTAAGGAGAGAGGTATGAGGGGTGGGTATGAATCATGGGATCAGTGTGTCCAGGATTGACGGACGTATGAATTTATCCCTACCACTGCAGTGCAAGACGATGAGTTAAAATAGACCAGTTGGAGAGGTCAAAAGGTCTTCCCAAACCAGCCTCTCCCGATCTGGCATGCCACGCAGCTAGTGCGCAGGTGCATCATGTATACATCCTGATGAACCTGGGTACGCTTGCTAAGTCACCAAGCGTAGCAAACCACTTGGTGTGACCTATGGCAGAGGTGTTGGTTATCCAATAAATGGTTCTCGGGGCGACGGTATACGAATTACGTTAAATTAGAAATCAATAACTAATAACAAATTATCAATAAATAATTCAATTGATATACTTAGCTAAAACGTGTTTCTGCATAATCTTAGCAGTTTTCACGGGTTACACAGAAACAGCTGGGCAAAGCGAAAAACGCAACATAAATTTTATTAGGGAATACCTAAACATTCCATCTATTTCACAAGGGAATACCTAAATATTCCATCTATTTCTAAAAGAGTTATCGTACAATGAAGTTTCATACCTGTAAAACCTTTTAACTAATCGAACATTCCATGTTTGTAACAAAAGATCAATATTTCTTACTTATTCTTTGCTTTCTTTCACAAGTTCAAAATTTCTCAAATAAATAGTGTTGAAATTTCCGTTCATGACAAAACTGAACTATTTAGAATATATACTTAAATACATACTATGAGAAAGCAGGAAATAATATAATTTAACTTCAAACAAAATAAGACAGTGCACGGAACAAAAGAACGAAGACGCGGTTCAAACACAACGTTCATAGATTGCACTTTTAAAGAAATAGACTATAAGGCTTGGAATAAGTTTCCATGTAAGGTCTTATAATAAAAAATACTAAGCAGAATTCCAAACCGATCTTAACTAAGAGCTTATACTTATGAAAACATCGATTTTTACTATAAGATGTACAACAAAAAAAGGAATTTGTTTACAATTATGTTGACTCTTGTACAAATCGCTAGTGTGCAGTACAGGTGAATTTGGCAACCACCTCGGGTCTGGAACCCAAAAATATCTGAAAAAAACCTAGGCTCCTTGCCGAAATGGGCGGTTTTTTTGATATATTCTCCTTTCTCAGCAAACGAATTGCAATCTTAAGAACACAGGTGCCCACTGGGAATGCTGTTCTTGTAATACCAGTATTTCGCACATCCGGGAAACATGTCAAACGCGCATCCAAATTTGTACCCAGTTGACATTTGTCACCTGAGAACTGGTCGTTTTTACGATTTGTTTTTGATTTCAATAACACGTCTGTGAAATCATTTTCCATCCTCTGTATTTCAAGAGCCAGATTTTACTTCTTTCTTTCCTCAGAACGACCCTCCACACAAAGATGACACAGGCCCTGTGGCAAATTATTTTCCTCAGGGTATCATGAATAGAGTTAATGCAAAAAAGGTGTTATTTCACAAATTTAATACAATAACCTATTAGCATATAATATCTAGACTATATCCCCAAAATATAACATTTTAAACTCTAAATATATAACAGTCCGCAACAACGCAACAAATAATGTATTATGTATAATATGTAAGTGTATTCATATGAGACATTGATTTAATTTTTAAATGAGTATTAGATATAATTTGAATTTTTCAGTAGTTCAACGTATTTCAAAATACTTCGAATAAAACTATGCCCCATTTAAATTTTCCGCATATATTTAATTGTCGTTTGTTTGTATTAGGTTGCAGGAGAAATGATACTTTTAAATTCGAAAATTTGGTATTGCTTGAAATGTTTTTAGTTTCGTTAAACCAGATCTGAATAACAAGACATTTTTCAACATTATCCCTCCCTTTCCTTTTCCAACAGCATGATAACTTTCCCAACATAAGGATGTCGTAGTTCCATCGGCACCATTGACTGCGTAGCATTTATATGAAATTATTATTAATCAAATATGTATAAATACTTCATGTTCTCTGTAAAATAAAGCAAGTATCAAGCTCATTTCATAATTTTACTGTTCAGGATTATCTCCGTTCTCTCCGGACGGAAACACAGAGAAATTACTTCGTATTATGCAATTGCCAGTGCAAAGCTTTCTCCTCTGCAAGTAAAGGGCACATCGATGGAGACGAAGTGACGCTGCATAAGATCCTTTGTAATAGTCCGAGGAATATTTGCCTTTAGTAAATTTCGACGAGAACGTAATAAAGTCGAGATGGAGGGGGAGAGGGATGAAAACAGTTCCATAGGGTAGGAAAGAGAAGGAGATAGAGTGTGCAGAGGGTAGATTGTAAAGAGAGATAGTTCGTATAAGAATAACAAACTTATGCAAGAAAGAGTGAGTTGAACAATGATTTACAGAGCTAGGTTCATAATTGATTCTACGTCTTATTGAATTCTTATGTCTTATTCTAGTAGTTTTTTTTACAGTCTAAAGGAAAATTTGTATTATTTCATTATCCTTGAAGGTCACTTTCACCAATTAAAATCAAGCAAAAAATTCCACCTCAAGTACGAGCCGCGGTAAACTCCTGCGAAGGAATACTAATTTAAATTTGGACCATCATATTTTAAGCTTTTACTATGCGGTATTAATGCATATTTCCAGCCCGATTTTATCAACCTTAAAACATACTCAAAACTTTTGATGTCTATGATGATAGTCTCTCTTGAAATTATATTTAAAAAGAAGATTTCGATAAAAAAAATTACTTCGTGAGCGAACAATACGGTCTGTCGTATTTTTATGACACCGATTTTTGGTTTGTGAAAAAAAAACTTCGTCAAAAACGGCTTTTAGACTGTCATGTCCCAGATTTAAAATTTTTAATGTTTTCATCTTATGGTGATTTTTTTGAAGAAAAGGTCTGAAGAAAGATATTATTTTCGTGTTAGTTAATATCTTATATCTCAATTTTTCAAGCGTTTGCGACATCTAATTGAAATATAAATAGTAATGAACCTTTTTTCATCACTTCGCTGAAATACCACGTGGGTGCTAAAGCTCCACCAACACGCAAATGTACTTTATTATTTCGAAACACGCAGATTCTTAAGCTCAATAATAATTAAAAGGCTACTGATTAAATGCACAATTTATTTATAATTTGATTACCACGTAGAAATAAGGTCAGTTGCTGTAAACGTCATTAATGTTTTGCATGTTTAAATCAGGTAATTTCTATGTGTTACACATATTATGTTACGTACACGAAATTATATGCTTCAAGCCACAGGTACGTCAAAAACTATGTTAAAGGTACTTATACTAGGTTGAATTTAATACTTCTGCATTTGGGAATCATTAGTTTTCAATTATAATTATATTTTTCAAAAAATATTGTTTTATAGAAGGCAAGTCATACACCAAGGAACATTTTACAAAAAGTGTGAACAGAAATGGAGCTTGTTCATAAAAAACTTTAAATTTTCTTTTAAAATAATTCAGAATAAAGAGATTAATTTATGCATTATATGCTCATATGGTATTTTATAAACATGTATATATTAATTCAGTAGAACAGTAATCAAAAGAAAAAAATATTTGAAAATTATATAGAATCTATGCAGAAGAAACGTATAATGCTATTCTTAATTGTAGTTATTACGGAGATATGTTATTTTGGATTTATTGTAACTATATGCCATGCAGTTAAACACGTCTACGATTTCTGTGAAAGTGTTGCCAACTTCATTCATTCTAGGTACAAGTGAGTATCTAAATGATTCAGTCATGATATTACTATATTTGACCCGTTTGACGCGTGCTTTCTATATTAGCGGTGATCACAAGTATGTACATTCAAATGAGAGCTTTAAGGATTCGATTCATTTTCGTCAAATCATTTTGCCTCATTTAATAAAAACTAATTAATGTGTCAAATAATAAGGCCACATTTAATATAAACTGATTTATATTTCAAATCATTGTGCCTCGTTTAATAGAAACTAAATAATATGTCAAATTGTTGAGCCTCATTTAATAGAAACTGATTAATATTTCAAGTCATTATGCCTCATTTAATATAAAACAATTAATATGTTAAATTATTATTCCTCATTTAATAGAAAGTGATTAATATTTTGACTGTGTATTAAAAAAAAATTCGCATAAAAATATTACCATAAATGAATTAAACATATTAAATAATATTTCCACTTTTCAACGTAATAAGGAATTTGAGTTATTGAATTATTAACATTACATTCAAACTTAAATTCTGGTATTTTTTTAATTTCGTTTTCATGGTTAAATTAATTCTCCAAGTCTGAATATTTTTAGCCCGTCAAAACGATCCGAATCCGAGCGGTGAGTAGCGGGAGGGTGCGTGACGTCATAATTTTTTATTCTTTAGTAAGGAATTCCAGTACTAATTATCAGTGTTTATTGTCTAACTAAAGTGAGGGTATTTTTTTAAATATCAAAATTTCATATTAAAATTAATTATCAACATTAGAATTTGTGATTCTCGTCAAAACATTGCCAGACAAAGCCTGTACACTGGAGTCTACACGGTATCATCGATGAACATACGTAGCTCATGCCGCAGCAGCACCGCGGGCTCTTGCCAGCGGCGTTATTGTCATTGCTTTTACGTAAATTTGATATATGTTCCTATTTATTCATTTTTACAAAAACTTCAAATTGGCATGTAGGTGATTTTAGTTGTTTGAGCTGCATTACATTATAAAATAGCTTCAATTTTAACGTTTTGAATTTAACAAAACCTTCTAAAATGTCAGAAGATAGGTACTACGATGTGAGTTAAAACGATCGATAAAACTAAAAAAACTACCACAAATCATCTCGAAAACTCAGAGCAACACATCTAACTATACAATTCAAAACTCTATAGCAACCTCTCCCTCTTATTATCAAAGTACGCATGTAACTGAAAGAGATGTTTAATGTTGTACAAACTTAACACAGAGTACATTTGACATTATATTTCATTTAAGAACGATTTAATAATTCTGAGAGTAAAAATGTATATGTGTATTCAGAATTGGTGTTTTTTAATCTACAAAAATATACTTTTTACTCAAATTCCTTGTTGTTTTTCATGGTTCGATTATCACTGCAAAAAAACACAGTCCAACATTGCAAAAAAGAGTAAACACATAAATTTAAATAATTTATTTGAGATATTAAGTACCTTTGTATGTAGGAAGTAACTATACTAAATATAAAATATTATCTCTAATTTTTTTTCTTGAATGCATCAAAAAAATAAAATGTATTTTAACAAAGACGAATCGGTGAGTTCTGTTTGTTAAGGTTGTTCATTTTTATTAACGAATGCTTTTACTGGTCTGGGGCTAATGGAGATATTACGGAAAAGGTTTTAACGCTTATTTTATTTGAGCTTTTGTACATTCTCTTCCGGCACTCGCGATAATGTTTACTATAATAGCTTTTAAATTGCTGCTGGCTGCCATTTTAAAATTGAATTTTAATTGATGAAAAATCATTGAAACTGAAATACTATTTGTGGTGAAAATATTCGGTTAGCAAAATACTTTTTTGAAAGGCCCAAGTTCCTCAGCATCTTATAAACGTGATTGCAATCCCAACGCTTATCTAGGTTCCTATAATATTTGAAGGTTGCTTAAGAGTGAAAACCACTTTTAAGAATTGAAACGTTGCTTGAAATGACTATTATATAACCATATTTCGTGACCTTATCTGAATATTTAAATACTTTTCAACCTACCTCCTCCATCTCTTTCCCATTATCACTAACTTCAACATTACAAACTACAATATTGATGAAGTCCATAGTCCTACTGCCTTTCGACCATTAGGGCAGTAAGAACTTTTATGTGGTATTCACATAAAGAAATTTAATACAATGTAAAATCAAATATTATTATGGGGTATCGTGAATCATAGATATTGATTCAAAAAGACAAAACCATATTTTTTTAGGTTCCTAGGCTTGATGACGCGTAGAAATAAAAATGTCAAAACACTGAAGTGACGAGAAGACCACTCATTGTTCCATCAAACCCTTGTAACCAACAGCACAAGAACTAATCGATTAGCAAATATATGTCACGTATACCAAGCACGAGAGGACAGAGTCATAAAACGGTGTACGAAGCCAAACCGTCTGGTCCAGGCTCTTAGACAGACCAAGAGAGCTCTTTATGGACAACGTTCTGGCCGATCTAGAGCAAAAGGCAATAATATCGTTGGATGTGGAAAGGCATCATTAGGAAAGCAATGATTGCATGGCTGTTGGACTGTTAAAATAAGGTTATAGTTTTCACTTAAGGACTTTTACCAAAAATTGTACCGATATTCTTAGAATTCAAATAAGAGAAACTCGCCTTCTTACTCTATATTTTCGTAAAACTGGTAATAAAGTTTGACGACTCGACGTGCATTATCGTTTCCTTATCAGATCACAGATGTCAAACGTAATAAAACATTAAATTATCTTCCAGCCGATGTACAACAAGCTAAAATTCTGGCGAAATATTCTAAAAGTTTTGATGACAGACTTATACAATTTCAAGATGAGATTTAATTTCAAAAATGTCATGATTGACTTTCTAAATACACGTGTAAAACAATTTAACAAATATGTTTTTTTGTATTTATTTATGATTTTGTTATGTTTAATTATTTGTTTCTTTCCCATCCTCTAGACACCTTATTGTTAAATTAGTATAATCGTTGAAATGAATGTTTTCAATAATTTTAAACTAATCGTATTTAACGAAACGAAATATCATTGGCGTTTAAACACAACCATGCCGACAATTTAACTATGCCAACAATGGTAGCAAAATGAAAGCGAGGACACGCCGCACCGAAATTGAATTGGACTCAGCCAAATTTGTCCCGGCGTTAACACAGTTAGCGAAGTAATAAAGTGGGTGTATCAAACGGCTACATTGCGATGCTTTCGACCATGTTTTCCCAGTATGTTGTTCGGGACAGTCAAGTTAACAACTTCTACTTCTTTTTAGCGCAGTGCCGCGTCCGAGCGCCAAATTGGTTGCATTTCCAAGGACCGAGAATCGATGAAAATTAATGTGATTTTTTTATTTTTTCGAATTTTTATGTAAGAACTGAAGATGATTTTTTATGTACCTACTTATTTTTGTCAACAAATAAAACAAATCAAATACTTTTTCATAATTAAATCTATATCATAATATAGTGTATGACTTCAAATTTAAAAATTAACACACCTAACTAAACAAAAAAATATTTGAAAACGTACTCATTTTTTTGTTTTATTATCTACGAATATAATTTATGAACTATTTTTTCTGGCATAAATATGATTGCATGTTTCGATTTCTAAGTAACATATGGGTTAATCCAAATAATGTCAAAGGTGCAGGAAATATCTTAATAATTATGATAAGAATTACAAGTTTACATAGTTTCAAAAAAAAATTGTGAGCTTTAAAAAGTATATTTTTTAATTCCAATTTAAAATAAGTTTAACAAACTTAATCTGGAAAGAAAAACAAGTCGCCACATTTTAATTCACATTAAACATAGCCTTCAAAGAAAAATACGTAAACATTTTTTGAGGGCGATAAGCTGTCCTTTACAAAACATTGATATTTGTGCAGATAATCGTCTACTCTTTTGAAATTACCTGGAGGGCTGAAGATTTTAACAATTTCACGGCCACAACAATAACAGTGCCACGTTTTGGGTCCTTGATCTACCATGTTGATCAACATCACTACTATAATACGGCATATTAACCTGTTTATGATTTAATATAATTTTGTGTAATGAAATTTTTCTTATTATTCTAAAATGGTACAAAAAATAACGTAATAAAACACTTTTAGTACAATTTCGTAAAAAATAAGCTTCATTCGCCTTCCCTAATTCCATCGTCCCTAGGGGCAGCCCTGCCGATGCCGAAGGAGGAAATTGACAAAAAAAGCAATCAACGTAAAAGCACGGATAATCCACTCCCTGACATAATGTCCCCTGTCCCCTGTCGCAGTCCCCAGTCCCCAGTTCCCTGCCCCGCTCAGCGTCCACAGTACGAGACGCCTGACGTAATGAAATTTTGTTTGTCTATTTGCTCGTTGGCTTGTCGAACAATAATAATTATTGTCTTATACGCTTTGATGTTGAAGAAACGACGACACGAAGCTGCTGCGCGTAAAGATTAGAGTCGAGTTAAAAAGTCCACAACAAAGAAACTACAATCTTACCCACCTTATTTATCTGCACACAAACATACAATTTTTGCAATAAGGTACAAGGTTTTTTTTTATTTTTTTTTTATTGTTATTAAGTTTAATTTGTAGAACTCCATTTTATTTTTTTATTTTTTATATATACAATAATATTATTATTGGGTTTATAAAAACAGTTTATTTTTAAACAAGTTCTGCTGTGTAATTATTATTACGCGTGACAGCTGTTTCGCCCTCTGAAGGCATTATCAAACTGTTTGATAATGCCTTCAGAGGGCGAAACAGCTGTCACGCGTAATAATAATTACACAGCAGAACTTGTTTAAAAATAAACTGTTTTTATAAACCCAATAATAATATTATTGTATATATAAAAAAAAAAAAAAAAAAAAAAAAAAAAAAAGTACAAGGTTTTCTCTATAAGCATCTACAAGGTTATAAAATATAATAGTTTGAAGAGCTGAATAAAAAATATTCATAATGATAAGATAGTTTCATCATCGTTATTTCGAATTTAGTTGATAGGTACTGGAATAGAGTAGGTTGTGTCTCAATGATTTACCTAGAGTAAATTCCGACCTTCTTTATATTGAACCAATGCCTTTAAACAGACTTTTCCAAAGTAAAAGAGCGATTGGGCAAGAGAAGAAAGAATCAACCAACATAGTGGAATGTTATGTGAGAGTCCTTTATTTCTTTACAATACTCTTTAATCTCCTAGAAAAAAGTCGCAAAGGTCTTAAAAATGATTGTATTATTTCATTTCATCGGATAGCTCATATAATTCAAATTTATTAACATTTTCACTTTATTCACATTAAGAAAATAATTTTTTTTAATTTGTTATTCTCTCCACCAGACAACTTTTATCCATCCATGAATATGTATTTACTTACTTTAACCTGAACCTTTCCATTCTAAGCTTCCTTTTTTTTAATCAGAATATAGCAGGCGTAGGTGTTATATTATTAATTTAGCAAGTAAGTTTTGAGTGTTTACTTTACAAAAGTAATCACTCTTTAATGCCCGAATTTCAATACTTTGTTCTTTTCTAACAATAATTATTGTAAAATATGATTATTCGATTTGTTCTCGTTGAACAATTGTAGTTATATCAACTTGTTTCAATAATTTACCATCAAATGGCTATTTGGGTGCTTTATAGGTCATGATAGAAATGACGCTGAGAGCTCACGGAATGATCCATGCCTATTTGCACGCCACAAAATATGTACTAAATATAAATATGACTTGACACCAGATTCCCTACGTTTCCACCTAATGCCGCTGCACCAAAAGTGAGCACGCCGCTCGCGCTGCTGTTGCGAACAAATTGAATAGATACTCGACTCTCTCGGGAGATGTCACATACGCTGCCGCATCCATTGACACGCGAGTTCTCGCGGAGGCATGCCACCCAACAAGTAGGGGCGCATCGAGCTGCAGAACGGTGTCAGCGATAGCTCTAGCGGCCTCCACCACTTATGCACTGTTATGTAGTCACTGTCTGTACACCGTAAGCTGTACGGAGGCGTTCGTGTGCATATGTTGCACATGTTGCCTGTAGCCTCTTCCGTTCGCTGCACCCCTGGTAACGGTGAAACTTTTCTCATTTAATGGCCGCGGGGTGGATACAAAAGCGCATCGGAGATTTGGTTGTATTATTTTATAAAGAAAATACACCTTTACTAAATGCAAATAAAACATAGTTAAAGCACGTGAAGTTTAGAGATAAAGATAAATTCAGATATAATATATAACATTTGATCGAATCGGATTTTCATGATAATTTAAGCCGAAGTTTTTTTGTTAAAATAGCCATTATCTAAGTTTATTATTTTAATCATTATATTAACGTTTGAATGCAAAATATATCAAAATTTATATTCAGTTTAATAGTTCTGATATAAAATATATTCAATTGAGATGTTCAACACAAAAATTAACAATTGTTGAAATCATGTCATTATTTTTAGTTTTGAGATTGATTGATTCAATTAATGGATGCATGCATTGAGCTTTGAAAGCCTTTTTACTATCCGTGTTCCATAATAGATTCCTGAAAGAAGGACGATTTTTTTAAAAAACACACAAGTTACTACCACAAAAGGTTGAAAAAATTCTTATCATTATATCTTTTTCCATTTTTTTCATATCGCTGATTGACAATGTGACAACAAACATTTACTCTTCTAGGTAGTTCTACCATATTGACGTGCTTTAAAATGTTTGTTTCGTATAAAATAATTGATATAATTTTAAATGGTGTATTTTAATGGCGTATTACTCAGTAATATTAGGATTTTTATTTCTATTTTCATTAAAACATCGTTTTTTTATCATAGACTTTAATCTTTATTTCTATATTCGTATTTTTTTCCTTAAATGTATATTTTTTCCTTATGCTTCATAATTATTTTCCAAAATGCTATTTTCCTTGTTCCTACATTATTACTTAAATCATTTACGGCTACCATAATAATAGCATGAGTTTTGTATACTAGTTATGAAAATCACAAAAAAAAATCATTTATAAAATTTATCAATAAAAAAATAATCAATTCTTGCAATAGTCCATTTGTCTTTTTTTATAACCTTACCTATAATATTTATATTCCATACCATAGCATTATGTTTAACCGTTGATTTGCCAACATATGTAAATAAGTACTCATGGACTTGTGTATTATGAAAATGGTTTAGTTAATAATGAACAATTTTGTAGAACTTTTAAACTAACTATTTCACATGAATTGTAAACATGTCATGTTTCCAAGCAGGTTAACGAATGTCCAACATCGCACATTATGAGATAGGCGCACGTAATCGTTATTTAAAAATTTATTAAAATATTTGTTAGTAGAATAAATTTATTTGTAACACACGCCTTAGGCTATCAAGTCTTACAAAAACATTCGAAATTCAAGGGCATAAAAAAAACCTGCTGAATTTAGCTTTGAACCTAAAATGAACGAATGCTATGAAAATTATACAAGAAAAACGTTTAAAAAAGCTATACCCGATGGCTATTACGATTTAGTAGAGCGTTGAAATGATTGAAGATGGTTACAATTTTAATACCTTGCCATGAAAATATGATGCATTTTTTGATGTTTTTATACTTCGTTCGAGATTGCAATACTTTCAGTATTAAATTCATAGTTTGCCTGAGTAGTCTGATTTGTAAGAAAACTAATGTCGTCAATCACATAAAATTCCTTTCACTATCTAAATGCCGGATAAATCAATTCAATTATATATCTGCCCACGAAAGAATATCAACCATTGAAAATACTTTATGAATTTCGGCAGAGGTTAGGTAAAATTAAGTTTACTTTGGGCATACGAACATACCCATAGCAAACTTCTATCGTTTTGTCTCTTCAGCACAGACCAAACTGTTAGTTGCAATTTCAAAATCCAGGACAGTGAAAATAAATCAAAAATTAAGTTAATAAAAACTGTAAAAATTAAATATTATATTGTTTTAATGAATTGTAAGGGTATCCAATTGTATAAAAGGGATATCCGAGTATTAAAGAGACTAATTGGTATACAATAAAAGCGTATGGTTGTTGTGTTTCATCGCCTACCTTACTAACTTGTGCCATCTTCCTTAACAATAATTACCTAGAAACAGCAACTCAAGCATTTACTTGATAGCCACCGCTATTATTCATACGGCAACAGTAATAACAGTTGGCACAGCCGACAAAAGAAGTGACCAAACGTAAAAGTGGGTTCATTTCACACAAACTGAATATTTAAAAAATCATATAGCTTATATTTATGCACTTTCAGCATCTTAGGTAAGAGGTCATTATAAAAACAATTAAAACTTCGCAACCTCATTCTTCTACTTTTCCCACTTCCTTAGTACCACAACGCACTATACTTGGGGATGCCATAATATCACTAGCTTTAGACGAATGAGATTTTCATGTAGTAGGATATTCAAATAGAAAAAAAAAACGTTTCTATTAATTTTACAGTGTTACTTTAACCCTTATAGTAGTTTAGAGCGTGATTTTCATATAAATATTTCACTAAGTTATTGAAAATTTTATTTCGCTTGAACATCCAGTTACGTAAGTTTCAATTCTCCATGAAGTGCTCCTCGTGCCGAATTATCATTCAAAGCTTCGCTGAAATACGATATTTTAATAACTAGTACTGCAAGTTTCGCTATTACGAATGTGCATTCCGTTAGAAGATTTTAAAGCTCCCGACTCGTTGCGGATGCACCACTGAATGTGACAACAATCATTTTTTAAAGTTAAGCTAGCTCAGATGTAAGCCTTCATATTCTCATCATAGACTCCTCCGTCGGCGTCATTTCAGAATATTATAACTATATAAAATTCATTGCTTCTACTTTATGAATTTCAACGATATCAAATAATGTTTACATCGTAATGAAAACGCAGTGCAAGGCATTTTGTATGCGAAAATGAATAGATTTCATAAGATTCAAGTAAAAAATGAGCCCAAAATATATCCTTATTGAAGTTACAAATTTAATTTTTGCGGAAAATTGTCGAATGGCGGGGTATTATGGGTACTAACTAATCCGTCAAGCATGTTGGGATTGTTTCTCTGTAATGAATGTAAGTAATTTATTGTTAGCACAATTGAATTAACAATTCAAATTCAAATTGCACAATTCAAATAATTACTTAAATCAGGCATTCCCTATGCCCAACCTGCGGCCCAAAACGAAGTTTTAATCTTTTTATTATATTTTGTGAAATAAAACATTCATGTTATTAGACCTCGGACTCTGCATGTGGGTTTTGATTAAAAATCTAAACCTAAAACTTTTGATTAAAACCCTCCTCCTAAGATGCGACTACCCTTTTGAGACGAGTTACAAAACAGAGAAGTGGTATAAAGTTCAAATGCTTCCAATCATTATATTACTAGTATATTTGTGAACAGTGGTCTTCGCGTCATTGGTGATATTCGGAGAAATGATTTTTTTGATCTTATCTATCGTTTTCTGCGACGCACCACAGGTTAAAACGGTCACCATCTTGAAACAGAAATCGGATGGTAGCAAATTAATTTATAGTCAGTCTAATTATATAGGACTTCGCTACACTCAGTCAACTATGGTATTCCATCATGAGCTAACTGCTTCAAAAAGGCAGGCATATTATTAAATTTTATTTTACTTTACCCATTATCATTATAAAAGTTTCCTTCGACTATACCTCTGTATTATTTTTTAACTTATGTTTTATTTGTGAAAATTTATTTGATTTTTGATAAACATCGTTGTCGAATAGGTCAAGGTTTCATACAACTCTGTACCCGGGTAATGCGATATTGCAACATGACTGCTAATCGATAATGAAGGCTCAAGCAATATTCGCAGTAGTCGACGCGTTAATGGGTGAATGGGTGACCACTTTGACCTCCAGACTGCGGCTAGCTGGGATGTGCAGTTAGAGGTAAATGTGACCACCTGACAAGTGTAGAGGTAAGCACAAGGATTGTCGGGAGTGCTAGAAATAGTAGCCCCAAGCGTGTTGTATTTGATTATTGGTAATTGAGAGAATGTTAATAAAATAAATAAAAACATATAAAGACAATTTAACACAAGATCAGGAAAAGAGATAAGAAAATGGCGATAAGGTTTGAATTCCCGCTTAACACCATCCGCCTGTTTTGATTTATGCAAGAAAAAAAAAATGGCCAAAAAGTGCCTTTTATTTTATTTTATGGATGTTCAGGCATAAATTTTTTTTTTCGATCATTTTATAAATAACTTAATTTTCCACATTATACAATAAAATCATAAACGAAAATGGGTTCGTAAGTAGAAGATTTTGAACCTTAAAGCAGTTTTCATAGGCCTTATACATTATTTTTTTTCTGGGCTTATAAAAAGACTTTCTAAAAAATACTCGATTATTTCAAAGGCCAAGACGTATTCTACTCGCAGTATTTAATTAAAGCATCTGAAACATTCCTAGGCGACCAAATTTTAAAACCAAAAACAAATGATTTTGCATTACTACGTATTGCATCGCCTTAAATTAAATTTGACTGTTTTAAATATCCACTCAATATGTTTCGGAAATTCATTAAATAATAAAAATTTTACGTAACCATAGTAATTTATACTATAAAAAAATACCCGGCGTCATCCGTAGAGAAAAGCAAATTAAGAAAAGTTGAATAATTTAGATAAAAAAATATATGTTTTCGCAGTATGATATTCAGAAACCTGGTGAAAAAGCTGAAATACATCACATATTGGTAGCTTCCTTTAAAATTCTGCAGAGATTTTTTATAATTTAAATTTAAATGATTTTTACCTTATTGTTCCACGTAGCGTCTTGCGCGGCGCGCACCAGGTCGTAGAGCGCGCATGCCGCCAGGGCTGTAACTCCAGTCTCCTTGCTGAGAGTGGCAGCAGCGGCCAGCAGGATGCAGCAGAACAGCGCCCCGTGGCACTTCCAACCCCAGTTGCCCCCGCCCACTCCACGACACTTCCCACACAACTTATTCACTGAGCCACTGCTTTCACCCAACCTTCCATCTTCACCCTTATGACATTTTGCAGCCCCATTCACTAGGCCGTTTCCGTTCTGATGATGATATGTCCCATTATGACCCGCGTTACCGTTTAATAATGCATTATGTCCAATTCCATTGCAGCTCGTCGCGGAACTCTCGACATGACTGTTTCTCTTCACGTCGCCGTTTATGTTGTTATTATTTATGTTCGTGCAGGGTCCTTTCTTCAACTGCCACGTATTCAATCCGCAGGAAATAAAGAACTTCACGACACAAATAATGCCTCCGCTGGCGGTAAAGTCTTCCATTTTCCCGAACCAATTGCATTGTCTGATATTGTCGATCAAGTGGAACAATATATTATGGTAATTCAAGCGTTCCGCGTTATAAAGGAAGGATGCCTTACTTCTTGATAAAATATCGCTTTCCGCTACGTAGCCATTAGTTACTATATGCCCGTTAGGCGCGCCATTTGAAGTGTGCTCTAAGGTTTTTTTTAAGGTCTTTTTGACTTGATTTACTCCGTTTATTCTGCTGAGGCATCTTTGAACGCAGCACCCGTTTAGAGGTAAGTTATTGAAGGTGACATTGTAGTTTGAAGTGTCCCTGTATTTTACGTGGGCCACGTAGACTAAAAAACTGAGTAGGTAGAAGTTACAAGCCGCTAGATCAGCCCTTCCTACCACTCCCGCCACCGCCTCCGTGTGGATGGGGTGGGAGGCGAACGTGAGTCCCGCGATTGCTGAGCCCAGTTTGGTTTTGGCTGGTGGTAAGATGGCTCGGGCGACTCGCACTACCAGGGCCGTGGCCAGGCAGTGGAGGAGCACGTTAACCAGGTGGTAGCCCCAAGGTTGGAATCCTCCCAAGAGATAGTTGAGGCGGAAGGTGAACACGCAGAGCGGGCGATAGGACCCGTGAGAGCCGCTGTCTGTCAGAGGAGTTCCCCAAAAATCGTTCTCCAGGAGGTTCTGCCATGGTGTACTTGGCAGAAGATCGGGGTTGCTCAGAATAGCTCGTCTGTAACAATAAAACAATAAATTATTACCAAATAACATCAGACAATCTAATTACCGTGATTTACATCATTAATCATCAAAAATACTAATTTCCGTCGTGCGTCTGGCCCCTAGTTCCATGGTCTGGCCTGCTGTACTATGGTTCAATAAATTTCCGTCGTGCGTCTGGCCCGCTGAACTGTGGTTCAATAAACTCTTGGACTCGGATATGCTTTAAATTTAAGTATCATTTTCCAAATTGGAACAAATTTAGCGAAAAATTCTAAATATTCCAAGTAGATACCTACCTGAAAATATTTTTAAGTTATTCATTATTTAATGGACAGGCAGCATTTTGCTGAAACGCTTTTATCTTATTTCACAATTAAGTTTCACACTAACAAGCGTTAATAAAGAAAAACCACTTCACTTTCGTTGAATGGTGTTTTGTTACATATCCATTTATTTATTATTATAAACGCCCTGTTGGGTTTTTACAAATATGTGTATTTGACATGATAAACTACATAGTTCAGAGACACAGTAGTTTTTTAAAGTTTAGATAACTAAATTTAGATACAAATCTTCAACAAATGAACACATCACATGGCTATGACATTGTAACTAACAATCAACTTAGCAACTAGGGCTTTAGCTGTTTCCGTAGTTTGTGTGCCTTAGGAATTTGTTAAAAAATTTGTTTTTATTTCCGCTTTGCAATGAAATGCGCATGTTTTATCTGTTTCTATGAACAACTTAAGGCGAAACTTAATGCAAAATCACTATTTTGATTAATCTTTATAACAAATTGGTGTACATTATGAATATGCTTTAGATAATTTAAAATTTTCCTATCGTTTCGCTTGAGTACATACAAATAAAATAATAAATTACTATAATAGTAGGTAAACTACCAAAAAAAATATTTTTTCAATAGACTTGTATGAAGGCGTAAAGGAAACAACTTAAATATTATTATTGTTAAAATTATCTGTGACAGTTTAACTTGATTAACTTTTTTGCTTTCTTATAAAATTAATTACTAAATAAATAAAAACCAGTTTTGTGCTTGAAATTGAACGTTTCTAGACTCCGTCTGTCAAGCGATTTTAATGCCTATTACCTACAATAGAAGGCATACCAAGAATATACACATTTTTGGTTGTAGCTTTCTCTTAAGATAGGGATGTACAGCGTTGTCTGTTGTATTAAAACTGTGAAAATTTAGATTCAAGATGCCATTAAAAACAAATATCTTAATCTGGGCTCCGAAAAAAACTGGCAACTTTAGATTTTCCGCAGATTGACCCGTGAAATTCCGGTCTTGAAAAGTTAGATTATTTCGGATATATTATTCTTTAATTGACTGTTATCACATGAATTAAATATGAATTCTATGAAAGTGATATTTTATACTAACTTAAATGTATGTATGTATAAGGGTAAATATAAATCGTAGAAATCAAATTTTATGTTGCGCTAACAATGAATTCAAAATGTCATTTTTTTTATTATTCTCTGGGAATGATTATAATATTCATTTAAATTTACTTGTTTAAACGACATTAAAAGTACGGTTAGAGTTTCTTATAAATTCCTAAATAAAAGGAATGTGTTGAAAAATATCGCATTCTTTCAATTTTACGACGATTGGATTACAAATATTAAAAACAAAAATTAAAATATTACAAATTATAAATATCAAAGTCTTATTCAAATTAAAAAAATTTAAATGTATTTTTATCTAGCTTATTAAAAAGCTTTATTTTTACGGCATCTTCGAAAATAATAAATATAATATAGCACATTTAATTTTTTTTAGAATTATTCTGAAATTCGATAAGAAATTTCAAGTTTATACAACGGATACACAACCCCTTTTTAGCTGTGTAAAAACAAAAATATATTATATGTAGGTATATATATCTTTCTATGAAATATTTTATGTCAGTTTCTTTATTAGTACGGTTTGCACAATCACATAACAGAACATTATTTCAATTGTTTTTTTCAAAGTTGTAATTTTAATATCCCGTAATTTATCACGGGCCTGCGCGAGTTTTGCAATAAAATCTTAAGACACGCTTTCTTCACATAAAGCAAGACATTAGCTTAGTATTTTTATGTACCCTGTTCTTTGTTTACCCAACTCAAATTTGGTGAAAACTTATTTATCAGTTGAAAAGGGTTTCCTTAAGTAATTTGTTTCAATAGACTAGCAGATAAGCCACGAAAGGCTGGATGTGGATAAGGTATCTTCCGGTCGGGCCTAACGGATGCACGGTGGACTTCCCCACTAAACACCGAACGGCCGCCCACTGAGATACCATCTTACACGACGCTAGCTGACCTGGTAGACTCGTGTTCAAACCTAAGTTTTATGTAAGGGCTTATGTTTATTATAAACGCATAGTATAAAGTTAAAAAATCAAAGAAAATAAAAAATTTTACAACGATCCTAATACTTCCAAAATTTAACTGCTAAAGTAAAATATTCGAGTATGTATACATTTCGTTTATACAACATGAATACACTGAAAATGGTTGGACATAAAATAGAAAAAATATGGTCAAGTTACTTTTTATATTATATTTTCAAACCGTTAGTTAATAATTCTCAGAAAGCTGTGAAAGGGCACAACACACGTTCAATTTTTATTTGCTGTGTAAGTACATAATATCAAAAACTTTTCTCTTTGCAAGCATGCACTATGTGGAAATAACGCAACGTAATTTTAAAAGTCTAGGTTGGTATCAAAATTGGTAAATGGCATCAGATATTAAGCTCTCTTTTATACAAATACAAAATGAACGTTCATAATTTGAATACGGATATGTACACATTATGATAAAAAAAACATAAAAAATGTACCTAATATGTGCATTTAATAATACTTTTAAATGTAAAGCATACTATGAAATTATATATCTATGTTGAACTATTTATGTATGATAGATACGATTTTTATTTATGGTTATGGAATGTCAATTACCTCTCAGTAAAGAAATATTGACAGGGTTAGCATAGATTATAAAATAAGCTACTCTAACGATAGAACAGTTGTGCCGAAACCAGTTCGAAAATTATTATAAATAAAGTGATGTTCTGAAACCTGCATTTGAATAAAAATAATACTCGTATATTCGAAGAAAGTATTTTAATTTGCGGCTTGTCAACCACAAAAATTTGTGAAACCAATTATTTCTCTACCGGTTTCGGAAGAGGTATTTCTTCAACAATCGTGTAAATCGTTCAACAGCTGTACAATCACGTATATACTATTTTCAATCGGAAAAGGATACGTTAAAAAAAATATTTTCTGAATATAATTCGATATTGTGGGGAAACTGCATATAGTAGATAAGATACAATTATTGTAAATATATTAAAACATTATCTGGTAGGAAGACACAAGTTACAAACATATAATTTTGTAAAAAACAAGCAACTTATGACGAAAATATAATCAACACCAACCACACTGAGATTTAAAACTAACAAAATAGATGACTGACAGATATGCTTAATTATTTTAAACGTTGGAGTGGGAGATCATTAAAGGGCAAGGGGTCATTAGTTTAATTGGTTTACCTCATAATTAAACTACATAATTTTTTTTAACCTCACACTCGGTTAAAATATTATCCTGATGAAGAAAGATACATTCCGAAACAGGTAGAGCGATAATTAATAAAATAAAGTGGTTTTGAACATGTATGTGTTTATATTGTAAAATGATAATGTTCTACCGCAAAAAAATTTTTTTTTTCTAAAATCTTAGAAACTCGAAAAAAACGAGTGAAAAATTTCCAATAAAACTCGTTAAGCGCTTCAAACAAAAAATTTAAATCAACAAATTTGTCCAATCGCGAATTCTCCTATCAACATCAACACATATCCATTCCACCCTCCCACACCACGGGGTGGATTAAGGTAGTTGGGGTGTGTTAGGGCGGCCGGGGGTATATCGCCGCTAGTCCGCCGGCCAGTAAGGTTTATCTTATCAAAAGCCAGAATTAACTGCCAAGCGATAAAGTTTAGCACACTACTTCAAGGCTTAGGGGTGTTCTGGATTCAGATTACATTTCGTCGAATCGTTTCTCAGCTGTTTTTGTGCGGGGAATATTGCCAGAATGTTGGCCAATAACATGTGTTATTTCGAAGGTTCGATAATGTGGCATTTCGAAACTTTGTTTATTTCAATACTTTGATTTTAGGCGGTGGTGAAGCATTGTTTACTTCAATATTTTGGTTTTAGAAGTGGTGTAGCAATGCTTATTTTTGTATTTTTTCTTTGAAGTTTATCGATAGTAATATAATCCATTTGTTTATTTAAAGACTCAATAGTTGCTCAAATTTGTTTATTTTTGTTGTTATACTTTTAAGTTCAACGTTATAAATACTTTAATGTCAGTGTATTTTTTATGAAATTATTGAAAAAAACATTGGAATGTCAAGATTTAACGAAACTTGAAGAGGCCTCCATCTAGCTGTGATATTTCAAAGGCTGATAATAAATAATAAAATTAGTTAATGAAATAATTCGACCATTATCAAAATTTTTAACAATGTTAGTTTTTGAAAAATTAATAAGTTTTTATAAAAGCATTTCTAACCACTAAAGCGATAGCTATCTAGTTTTGGACAGCACCGCTCATGCCCTTGAGCGAAAGCTACCCAAATTTGGTGAACTCTAATTAAGCTATTTTATAATTAATGTATTTTTTTACAACACTAAAATAAATAGGTTAAACGGTGAAATGACGATGGATTTATTGATTTTAAACCTAAGTAAGCAGTTTATATATTTCCTTATTAATATTCAAATGTGTGCGGCCGAATCTAAAACCAAATATCTATAAAGCTTTTTATTAAATATGTTATTGCTTGAGTGGTTAATTTATAATTGAGTAAATATCCCTGCAATGGATAACGTTTTTCGTTAGAACGGGCCTACCGCTGATGCAAATGAAATAGTTATGAAAGTGTGACCATTCCAGGAAAAATAATATGCAATGTGTTAAAGCACTACAATATTATACACTAAAATGAAGCATAATTTCTACTCAATAAACAAGCTTTCTGCTGAAATTCTGCTGATAAACCCTGACCTGTGACTCAGTGGGGCTCCGTAGGCTCGCGTGCCCCCATTTGCAAACCCCTGCCGTAGCGATAAGTGTATTTACCGAGTGATAAAATATTTTATTTACACCCTTTAGGTTGGAGGGTTGCGGTTAATGCGTTAAATTATAAGGGCGAAAAGGACCTTTTAAAAACAGAAAAATCTTTCCACTACAGTTTAGTTCTTTCGTATTAAAAAAAAACTGTAATATTATAAGTTAAACCATTATGGATACCATATTTTACTCAAATGTTGTGTGTGCAGTTATTGAATATGTTTTTGACTCTGAGATCTAGTGTTTCTAATATACGTTATAGCTGTTATTTCTTGTGTTTTGTATTTGTGATTATGAAGGAGTATTGTTTTAAAAAAAAGAGTTGTTAAACTGACATTATGTAAACATTGTTGAAGATTTCGTCAGTGCTAGTTTTCACAGGGACTTTAAGAATAATTTTCATCACGGTTTTTAGGGTTTTGATTAGCGATTTTAGGATATCGTAATTGACACCGCCCCATCTGATAATCAAAATAAAAAATAATATTATATAATAACCTAACTAGACAGGATACGACATTATATTTTTTTTAAATATTTTAAATGTATAATTTAAATGAAATACACCATTTTGTATTTTTTTTATTCACTTACAAAGAAGGCGTAAAATATAAAATCTAAATACCTAAAATCAGTAATTTTTAGTTTATCGTAACTGACGAGTTAATCAAATAATTATATTGAACTAACCAGATATAAATATATGCTCATACCCACTGACTATAATTTTAATATTGCAAAAGATAAAAAGATGTCTATTCTATTATTAAAATTATATATATTTATTTATGTATATATACGCCTAAAAAGGCTTTTACATAGAAGTGATACATGATACAGTGTACATAGGAGAAAATTTGTATTATACAGAAGATACTGACAGTAAATAGATGTTATCCACTGTAAAGAATTTAAAAAATACACAATTGTAAAATTGTGATAACAAGTATTGTGAGAAAGTATTAGGAAATAATTAAAAAAAAAAAACTAAATATGAAGCAATATTAGTAAAACGTAAGAGTAACATCAAGTAAAAAAGAAATAACAACAACACTACATATAAGACAATTTGACAAAGTGGTGGTATGGATTATGCTTAATTCTATAAATGGAGTCAATAAATAAATCAATAGCACACCCATACTTGTTGCCCAGATCATGCATCCTATTGGTCAGTGAGTGTGTCTGATGGTTGTGAGTACATCAAATGAGTTATTTTAGTTGCGTAGATGCCTAAATAATGAATTATCGTGGACGCGAAATTCTAAACGGTTTATCAATTCTTATGGTTATTTATTTGTATTATAATATAGTTAGTTATAACATTTCTGTAAGTTCGGTAGCAAATATTTTTCTATAAAAACTTATTTACGAATCATCAAAGTACGCGAGAGCAAATTTCGGAGCGGTAAAGTGAAGGTAATCGATATTTTACAACTGCTATGAATTTTAATGTAAGCCATAGATATTTTTACTATGGAATAAAAGTTTTGTATGAACACTTTACTTTACTTAAATAGCGAAGTGAAACGTTCGCTCAATTCCTATGGTGAATTTTTATTTTATATTTGTATATTGGATTTTTATAACGACCTCCATAGCATGATGGTAAAAAATGCAGTGAAGCGTTGTGCTCGGGCGTGATTTTAGATAAATAAATAACTTTATTAACTAGTATTGTAAAAAAAAGTCTCCATAATTCCAAAAATAATTCAAGTCATAGTCCCATCAACTATGATTTAAAAAAAAATAATGCGAATGCTGCACAAGAACCCCAACTATTTGGAGCCAGTGGGACTAAGGTATCCCCAATCGGGTTGTTATGTCAGTGAATGAAAAGAAATCTGAGGCTTATCCTTAATAAGTTGGAACATTTTCTCCACAAATGAGTCGGTACTTCTTCAACCTTTTCAAATATCTTACGGCTATTGGTGCTTTACTCTTCCAACGACTGTATAGTATATCTCCAGAGGCAGCAATGTCAGCCCGACAGCCCGACTAACTCCCTTAGTGAGTTTGTATCCATATTAAGTAGTTGTTCTCTAGATCATTTGGGGTTAAGACCGTCCAAGAGTTCTTTAGATTGTATTATTTTGGAATAAAGGTCGAACAACTTCAAACACAAAAAAATCCAACAAACATTTATTAAAGTTTTATGCGTAGTAATGACTTTGTTCGGAAACCACTTTTAAGTAGACAACTTAATATATAAGACAACCAGTTTCGGTTCCACCTGAACCTTCTTTAGCCTCTAAATTAAAGCTGAGTTCTATATTATTGTAATATTTTTGTATTTTTATTGTATATGTTTTATGGAATGTGTGGGATTGAAAAAACTCCCCACATTCCGGACTAAACTCGTTATTATTATTTTACTGATAAAACTTGGGTAATCTTTTGATCAATTCAAAGCATAAATAAAATGACTTTTTAAGTAATTCTGGCAACGGCAAGCTTAGATTGAACGATTTTCCAGCATTTTAAATTTTACGCAAAACTGGAAGATGTGTTAAATCGAGGTTGGGTGAACACATGAGATGCCTCAACAGCTTAAGCTTTTCAAAATTTACTTAACATTTAATTAATTAATTGATAAAGTTCACTCATCTAACTGATTAATTTATTGATAAAGATTTCAGAAATCTTTGGAGGTATTCATACTTTATATAAATGGAATAGTTCAACGTCTGAATACTCCAGAAGTTATAGAAATCCTTCAATATAAAAAAAAATAATTTACTAAATAAATCGCTAGATTTATAGAACAGCCTCACTTTAATAACCTCTCCCTCTACCTCGAACTCCCCCCTTCTTCCCACTCAAGTTGAATATTTACTCTTACCCTTCTATGTTTTAGTTCAACTGTAATTTTGGAGTTATTTTATTATGTTTTGTCGACATCGGTTAGTATACGTAAAAAAACCTGGTAAACATTTATTAACTTTGAAATAATTTTGCGGTTTTTTTAAGTTGTTATTTTAATGCTTATATAGCCTAGTCGTATGATTGATGAGGAACGCAAATATGTTATCAGTCATATTCTAATTAGAAAAAAGATAATCACTCATAGACACAAAAAACGGCATTATTGTGTAATAATGTAATGCTGTAAAGCGCGCCTTTTCCTGAAACAAAATTAAAAAAATTACTCACATTAATAATGAGTAATTAATCTCAATTTGTCGTGTAATATTTCCTAGAAAATAAAACATTATTTTGAGGAGGGAAGCCGGCTGACGTTACATCCCACAATAACATGACTAATTGTTACCTATTGTCACATAATACATGTCTCATAATCATCATTAGCTTAGGTACACCTGACCTTACGTTGACCTCTAATCTGATGTGAAATTAATAGAGATATCTACCAATATATTTGGTATATTATTATCACTGAGTACTATATTAATTTTGAAATGATGTTTTGCGAAATAGACAATTTTTTAATGTGATACCTCAAAGGAGCGCCGTGTAAAGATGGGAAATTTCACATATATTCTGAATTTCTACTATTTTCTCGGGAAATCGACTTGCTATCACTTTTCAGCAGGATCATTTGTTTTCGTGTGTGACGGGGTGTTCCGTTCGTGTTCTTAACTTTTTATTATGACTCAATGAACATTTTTTTGTAATTTCTCAAAATGTATATTTTATTTTTTTTACCGTCGCAGTTCAGTGTTGCAATATTAGTTTGTTGTTAAATTTTACTAACACGATTAGAAGGTAAACTCTTAAGAAAAATTAGGACTAATAAACATTGAATTCAAATACGCAAAATTGTCACTCATTCAAATTTACATTCCTTGTTTTTTTCCCTGTAGTCCCCATTGTGAGGTAAAGTATTTCAGTGTTGAAAATTATCTCCTGTTCGCCTTTTTAAAAGATTCCACCATTCAGCATAAATACATACCAGAAATTTTCTTTAGCCATGTTTAATTGTTTATGAACCAGGTCCTAATAAACTGACTCATTCAAACCCACTATTGCACCTTTACCTACCTCCCTTCTTCACCATTTTCTTCTAACAACATTTTCTTTATTTTCCAGAAACTTTAGACTAACTTAGTCCGAACAGTTGGAAAGTGTCATCAACCGATTAGTAGCGTGAACAAAAAAGCTGAAGGTTCCCGCCTCGGCATCGTATTGTGTGTTCAATCTCTTTCTATTTAAGTCCTATATAATTTAACTTTAAAAAATTTCCATCTATAAAAATAAAAATTGGAACAATTCAAATATTCTCAAGTTATTCGTAACCCCGGAAAGGTTTTATTTATTAAAGATTAAAAAATATATATAACCCACCTATGTTTACATATTTTCAATAGTTTTCCCCAAAAAAATAAAAGTCCCTACTCTTGTATATTAACTCTAGTGGATTTTAACTAAAAACTACAGAAAATACCCACAACCGATGGAGGACAACATAAAACTTGGTAAATTACAACAGCAATTCCAAGACAATGTTTCTTTATTGCTAGCCGCTTCTACGAAGGACAAATCGCCATTAGCCTTATCAGATAATAGCAGCCCTGCAAGTATTTCACAGGCTTCTTTCCATCGATATAAAAAAGGCATTTTTGAAACCAGTAAAAAACTCCCGACTTCTGAGGATTATTAAAAAATCTTCGTTTATAGAGTCGTTGTGCAAATATGATCGTGACTAAATTATGTCTATTAAACACAAAATTAAATTTCATCCATTATTATCTAGAAAATGCCAACTGCCAAAGTCAATTTCAAGAATTTTAATATTGTGTGTAAATTCATCGCCGCGTCTTCCACGAACCATCAAAAACTATTGATTTTCAATAAATATATATGTACATTAAAACTTGGAAGAAAAAAACTTTTTGTGTATTTTACTGTAGAAGGGTTTGAAATAGTAAAGTGCTAGAATTTCGATGGAAGCACCTCAAGGTAAAGAGATAAAATTTTTATTTAATACTATTGTAGTCACCAGAAATAGAGTTCATAAAAATTGAATATGAAATAAACAAAGTATTCTATTCAATGTAAATATATTTTTTCGTGTTGGAAACAAATGTACTGCCAGAAGTCATTAAGTGAAAAATTTGTCAAAACTTTAAATTTTATTTTGGGGAAATTAACAGTTCGCAATGCGTTTGGTTTATGCACGTGCAATTTACTTAACTGATAAACCAATTATAGATTTCCTCATTATACAAATGCATTATGTATTTGACATTTGTACACGTATTACATCTATATAATTACAACAGGAGATACTCCATCATTACATAATATACCATTACATTTTATATAGTTTGATTTTGGGATATTAACACATTTTGGATAGAGATTTAATATTTATTTTCGTTATAAATGAAGATATTTACACCAGAAAAAATATTATTTATTATGTGTTAAAGACATTATCATTTAGACGAGCTTGAGAGAGTTTGTTATTAAAAATATTAAGCGAACGTTCGTGCCGTCTAGATCCAAATCTATTCTGTTTAAACATTCAGGACAGAGGCGATTTACATAGCAGCAAGCATCTGAAAACTGTTTATGTTCACTCAAAATATTTGCATCCAGAAAATTGTTAAATGGATTGCGTCATTATTTATTATTTAGTAAATGAGTAATTGTGTCGAATAACACATTGTTTATAACTAATTAAGCACCCAATTGTACGCAATGCTCAAATTGTAAATATTTCAACACACAAATATTTTAATGACTTTTGAAAGTGGAATGATGTGTGGAAATATACATGAAAACGCAAAAAACTTTAAATAATTACTAAAAAAATATGTATATTTTTCTAATATATGAATAAAAGTGCATTTTTGCAAAATTTTGCATTTGTGCAAAAATCAACTTCAGTTTTTATTTTAGCTTAGATACAACTGGTTAAAAACAGTTGAAACTTATCATTAAATAATTTACTTCAGTCAAATAAACCATTTTCTTTAAAAACTTGAAGATTTTAACCAGTTCGGTCGGATGATTCGTTCAATTTATTTCTCACAATTTATTAACAGACCTTCAATTACATAATAGATAATACATGTACACACCATGTAGATTTGAATAACCAATTCTGCCATTGTTATCGCACGTACCTTTTGATTACTAGATCGATACAGCCAATCAACATTGCGTACTCTGTATCTCTTACACTACCTGATTTTGAATCACGAAAAACAACTACGTATTTTCGTTATTTTAAATTATTTTCCACCAATCTCGTACACTTTATACCAATGGTTTGGTTGGTACCAATTATTTACTTGGGGATAGAAGGTTTACAGCCTGATAATGAATGGATTTTGCCACCTTTTCTATCTTTGAAAAAAGGCTCTATGTACGGGGAAGGGAAGGTAGTCACTGTATACGGTAAACCGTACGTATAGGAGTATATTATGTAAGCCCGGTTCGGATCTACTCCCGCTAGGGAATCGGAAGGTAATAAAACTGAACGTGAAATCGGAAAATCATTAAAAATAAAACGACTACCACCAAGTAGTAAGTTTTGACCAAATTATTGATTTTTAGTCTTATTTTTCTATTAAATCTGATATAGTATAATCACTTATACAAAAAAAATCAAACAAATGAATGCAGCTATTAAAAAAAAAGTATGTTTGTATCATTACGATGTAATTTTAAATGTATGTTATGGGTTCCACATTATATCATCGATTTTCATGGTTATAATTTCCGGACTGAGAATTTTTTTATAAAATAGTGTCATCTAGTCTAATAGAGTTTTAGTGACAAAATAATGCTTCTGTATTTTAGCAAGATCACTATTGGCAACAAATTATCTGGGAGAGGTGATGTGTATAAAGGTGAAACGGTTGATGATTCTTCCTGCAGTCACTCATTTTTAATCGATTCCACTCTGAAATAATTAAATGCGGTTTATAGGTAAGTAAGTCAGAAGTGCCTTCCACTGCGGCTGATTACTTACTGTCACCCAAGGGAGGAAGGGACCAAAGAATAATACATTTCCATATTAAAATCTCGGTTCCCGATAGTAAAAGCCATTCGCCATTTTGGGCGCAATCTGGTATCATCTGATGTAAATGTATTCTCTTTCAAATTTAGATCTGAGATATAAACTATAAGAAACCGAATGATTTTCAACCTTAGTATCTTTATTAAAAACAATCTACTAATACTTGGTAAGGAAAATATCGAGACAGCTGGAAATATAATCTGTCTATGGCTATAAATGTATTGTTTTGTAAATTTTTTCGTTTTATACAATCTTTTGTTTTATTTATTTTTTTAAATTCACATTTCTTTCTTACAAATTTAATTTACTTATTTCATATTATGCTGTCTCAGTAGAGGTAAAGTCACAAATAGGAAATCCATAATTGGTTTTATTGGTTATATAATACTTATATACAAACTGATTAAATGTAAACTGTGGATTTCCCGAAACTTAATAATATATATAATATATTTTAATTTAAGCACGCGTAGTTAGTATGTAGTTTTTTTACGCGAGTTTAATTGAGTAAAAGCTTATCAAAAACCTATTAATTCATATGTACTTCCTGCAATCTCGTTTTTAACCGGATAACCAATAATTTGAAGAGATGCTTGATAAATTAGTATTACTCATTTTTCTCAGTGTAGATGACAGGTTAGTTTTTTCAAAAACCATAGCGGTATTATTTACCTGTAAGGTGGAAAATGTGTTTACTGAAGTAGAAAAACCTCAAAAAAGGTTAGTTCTAGTGTCATGAAATTATTGTACAAAACGAAAAAGTTATTTAAAAAATGTGTCTTGAAACACTACCAACGTTGCGTCATGTAGTAAACCAAGAATCAGTTTCTTATAAAATTACCCTCAACAAGAGCATTTCTTATAACATCAAAGTGAACATTATGATAATGCCACGTTCTCTAGAGAAATATTAAATCCGCCATGCGGTAAGCACCGGCACTAGCACTAGGTACAAATCGCCATTTTCTTCGCATTCCGCGCGCTCTCCGCCCTTACAAGTTTCGAATGCAAAATTTCGAATTTAGAACATCGCGCGCGCCTTACTTCCCGCCATATAAACATTCCTATTTTAAATTCCCCGCTTCACACGTTGCGGCGCGTTGAATTTCTCTCTCCCTTCCTCTCTCACCACGGCCTAACATTATGTGTGGGTGGGTAAGAAATATAACCCTGGGCATCGCAAAGATCTGTCGCTAGAAGCCAGACTTTAAGAAAGGGGTCGTGTTACTACGAATTTTTAAGAGTTAGCGTTTTATTGGTACGATTGCTCTTCCAGGAGGAAAGAAAAACTTTCAAAATACTTTAACCTTTTTTTTATATATAATAATGTTTTTTATACGTTTCTTGTATTATGTGTTTATTTCCTACATTTCAACTCCTACATAAGTAAACTTAAAAATAACAACAAAACACACGGTAAATTTATGTGATCAGAATCATTCATCTGATTCCATTGGATTTTTTATGTATCTGTTAGTGGTTTCACCATAGTTTGATAATGCCTTCGCAAGATGAAACAGCTGTCACGCATTATTATAACGACATAGCAGAATATTTTCATTTAAAAAAAAGCTTTTTTATTGCGATTTTTTATAACATAATTTTATTTACTGATTCTTAGTGATTTAGTAATTAATGTATTGTATACGCGCACATATTATATTGAAAATTTAAATATTTAAACTTTCATACACATTATGTTTTACATCATAATACACCTAGAAATATTAAAAATATACGCAAGTAAGTACATGATAATGAACGTTACAAAAAACTGTGCAGTGTATATTATATTATATTGTAACATGAAGTAATTTCTTTACAAAATTAGGAAGCTAATTCAAATTATTTGCGAAGATATTAGTTTTTGTTTGTTATAAGAAGATATTTGATACGTGTGGTGGCAGGTAAGATTAATGTTTTTGGCGAACATTAATTTAATATAGGGTACTTGAAAGTGTTTATTTTAAGTCCTATGTTTTGCGAGTATTTTTACTCTTATGTTTTGAAGCATGTGATGAGTTTATGTTTTAATAAAGTTTTTGAAAGTTTATTAACGTGTGTAATTTGTTTTTAATCAAGTGTACAATTTTGTAGGCGGGTATGGGTACAGCCGCCATAGGAACCATTTATTGAATAACAAACATCTCTGCCATAGATCACCCAAAGTGTTCGCTACGTTTGGGGACTTAGCAGGGATTCCCAAGTTTATGGGGAGAGTTTTGTCTAGGTATTGGTGGCGGAAACGTTTGCCTATCTACAGCGTGGCGGGCCGAAATGGGAGATACTGGTTGAAGGACACTTTTTACCCTCTCCAACTGGACTCTCTCGACCCATCACCTAGCACTGCAGTAGGAAGGATGGATTTATACATACCCCCAGATTCTTATCCACCTCTCACACCTTTTTCCTTCCCAGTACATCCTCTCGTTCCTTTCCATAAAAAGACTCTCCACAACGCATCCCCAAAGATGACATATGCCCTAGGGGAATGTTTTTTCTTAAGGCCTCCTGTGTGTAAATAATGTAAAAAACATAATAATATTGTAATACCTTGAGTCGACCGCACAAAAACAGTTCACATAAATTTCGCGTAAGAATGCCTTTTAAAGGTGCCCTTTATTTTCAAAATAAAAATGTGATGTCTTACAATATTTCCGTTACTAGTGCTACAGACGTAAGGGGTGTTGTCTCCCTTTGTACGTTGTATTTTATTTCACGTGTTATATAGACAAAACCAAGAGAAAGCCCTGTGACCGACAGCACTCTTAAGGTTTTCCATTTTATGACTCCTTGCAACAGAAGAAAACCATTAGATGTTCCAACCGGTGGCTTGGCATGACACTACGTGAAAAAATGTCATACTCCCCTCTTGAGGCATTGGTAGAAAACCTTGAAATGGGTACCTTAATTTGTTGGAACATGAAATAATATCTCAACGGCCTTCGTGCTCTGGCCGTCTTTGGTGACCAGATCTGAATAGCCAGGTACTTCCACACCGTCCTCTTCCCTACCAATTCCCTTCCCCACTACCTTCAGCGTCACAACATACCCCAATCGGGAATGCCATAGTCTCACTGGCTCCAGATGGTTGGGAGCATTTGAGACAATAAAAATAAAAAAAATATTTCACTCAGCCACCGGTCGGTGAGTTGACATCGCGTTTGGGTCTCACCCAGGCGTAATGTGTTCAATTCTTCGGCTGGCTAAATCCTCCATCACTACACAAGCAACATTTTCCGCTTACTGTGGTGGTAGTAGGAGATTCGCAAATATTGTCAGGTTATTTGTAACCCGGGAATATTTGTCTTTCTTTTAAAAAAAAACAAAATATACATAAATAAATATATATTTGCAGTATGTTTCAAAGTGGAACTACTTTCAGTTTTGCTCTGGTGAAAAATTTTGAGTTTGTTGACAAGATCTGTAAATCAAAGGTTTTTGTGACTGATTAAAATGATAATCCACGGTTTATTTTCCACGACTAATCATAATTTGAGGTACTTATATTCGGCATAAGAAATACTTTCAATTGCATTATTGCAGTTAAACGGTTTAGTACTTCCAAAGAACAATACAAAAAACTTTTCAAGTGTAAACCAATATCATATTAGAAACTTGAATACGTTCATCTGTAACTAAATAATTCACTTTACATTTAAGCAAGAAGGTACTTATGTTTGAACATCATTCAAGTAACAGACTTTTCACCCGTTGGATAATTCAAGGCATAATTTAATTTCAGTTACACAATCCGTGAGTAAAGATTAAACTTGTCTGGCACCGATGAAGCACTTTGAACACAATATTTCATTGAAGTTTTTGCAACACAAATACTATATTATTAAAACTAAACCCAACCACATTGCAAGGTTTCCCGCCCCTGGCCAAAGTATAAACTTCCCTAAAACTGCTTCAAAAGCACGCCACCCGTATTGTACTACAGGACGCAAAACAAATATTTTACCATCGGTATATATTCACCGTAGAACTTTTCTTTTATTTGAAACTGTTTGGAAAAAGTTTTCATTTCGAATTTGCAAACGACATTTGGGATTTGGATGCGTGGCTTAAACTTTGCAGTCAGATTGAAATGAACATTATTTATAGATTCTTCTGTGCGATTCTATAAATTACTGGGAAATTTCAGTTTTTGTATAGGTTCGTAACAGTGGCAGTCTGCGACTTTTTAATGAGCTTCTTGAGTGGTAGGATTGAAAAATATGACACTTATAATGTTAATGTTACACACGTAAGTACAAGACTTTTAAACTCTTGAATTAATATTTTTATTTTTTCAAACAAATCGATTTATATTCGGATGAGGTGTATTCAGTTCTTAGGGGCAGAAGCGTCTGTCCACCAGCTTCGTGGCGGGCCAGTTTAAGGAGACCCTTTGACCTCTATACCTAGTCTCTCTCAACCGTCCGTAACTCCGGGACACACTGACCCTTAGATTCCTACCCAACCATCATACATTTTTCCTTCTCACAACTTCCTCTTCTTACTTTCTTTAAAAAGACCCATACATAGCATCACTAAAGATGACATAGACCCTGTATATATGTTATTGAATGAAATGAAACACTTTTAATTCTTTTAAGATAGACCAATTTATTTATAAGTTATAATGCAACGTCTTTTGTAGCCTGAGCTTGTTTTTAGAGAGCGGTATGAAACGGAAGCTTTCCTTTACATAGACAACAGACAATTGACATATGATAATGCAACAGACCTCAAAGGAAGTAATTTTTCTCAGTGATTCCTATGTGTGGTTAACGTAAAAAAGAAAACAAGATGTTTCGAAACCAATGATTTTTTAATCAAGATAACCATTTTATTTTATTTATTTATTTATCTATCAAAATAAAGGTTTTTAATTGTATTTATCGACATCTGTCTCACTAGGGTACACCTGTGTCGAGACAGACGTATACATATAATTAATTAACCATATAATTAACATATTATTATATTTATATAGAGTCGAAGAAGCCATAGGTTTCAAAATATGCGTAAAATGTGATTTATTTTTAAATGACGCCACAACACGAATTAGCAATTGTTGAAAAAGTTATATTTTCCATTTTTCTATTTCTACCTTTCATTTTTTTCATTTTCACGTTTGAGTTTTAATAAAATAAGTACTACTCCATTACACGTTTAAAGTGTTTTTGTAATAGTGTATTTTTACCAACATGCATTTAACAACTGGTAGTAGCTGATTTGACAAATGTGTTTGGGTACCTCCCTTCTAGCTTCATCAGAAAAAAAAATTCTTCTCGTAGCGTGTAATTGGTAGTAGATTTGGTAAAAGATTGCCTGGTTAATCGTAACCAGGGAATGTTGTTTGTACATAATTAAAAAATAAATAATTTATATTTATAAGTATAGTAATCAAAACGTAACTTTTAAATGTATAGTTAAATTTACATAACGTTGTTTCTCAAAAGTAGATGTAACCTTATTATTTGTAACTGTATTTTTTAAATAAAATTATTTTGATATTCTATTATTTAGCAAGACATGACAGTGTTCTGCAAGCCCGGTGCTTTGTGTTGTTCGAGCATTTTCCTTCACTTCATTCAGAAGTTCACGCTTGAAACAAACTTAAGCTGGTACGAATCTGTGCCTGCGTATCTATATGTCCCTACTTCTACTGTGTTTTGTACCTACTCACGAGATCTTAAACTCCCTACCGCCCTCTTTCCCTCTGCCCTTCTACCCTCTTACCGCGGAGCTTCATACGAGTCAAGTTCTTCACCAACTCGACTACTGTAGAGATGCATATTTATATCACTAAATGCTTCCACCTTCATGTATTTCTGCCTCTAAAAAGAGATTATGTATGCACGTAATAAGTGGAAGACTTGAAAATTTACTTCAAAGTTATTTTTTATCGTGGAATTTATCAACTTTATTGCGTAATACCTACGATACCGAAATAGACATTGCGCAAAGGTCCAGTTGTTTCGCAGAAATTCACGAATAACAAAGTCATTCAGCGCCATTTTGTTTGTTATATTTGAACATTCCCCGTTAAACGCCGATTCTAGGTGTGTTGTAGCTTTCTATCAAATTAAAATAAGCCGACAAGCTTACCAACATAACAATCGTCCTCGTCTGGTGATCACAATTTATTCAAACGCAGAACTGGAACTAGAATCGACAATTTAACGGGGACCTTTCTAACTGTCAAAAAAACAAAATGACGCTGAGTGGCCATTTGATCGAAATTTGCTCTTATTATTGTATATTATTGTTTATATTTTATGGGATGTGTGTGATTGCACAAACCTCCCCACATTCCACTTGTATTTTTATTATTATTATTATTATAGGTAGTCAGTAACTGACAAAAAGTTCTCACAACTTTATAACGCACTGGTATGTAGAGTGGATGGCATTCAATCCTTGCTTTATTTTGTATCATAACTGATAATTTCAGTTTATATTAATAATTATTATAATTTTTCTTTTTTTAACCAATGTAATGTCAAAATTTTTTTTTGCAACCATCGTTATATTCCTTTTGTATAAAAAAATCATAGTTAGGTTTAAATATTTAATTCACTCGAATCTGCCTTTATCTTCCCTGTTTTTTTTAATGGCATGTGTATATTTTTATTTAAATCAAAAAAATATATATTATGTTATCCGAATGAAATCTCTATCACTTTAATAAACGTATCATTTGACTATTTTAATCCCGATTACTATGCAAATACTAGCAGATGTTACCCATTTACTTAAAACAAAGCTATTTTAAATCATAATTTGCGTATTTTGCCCAACTAATTGAGCAATAACTATTCCCTTGTCAAATAACGATGCAATTTACTGAATTACAAACCCTCATTCCGCGTTACAATCCACAAACGTAGGAACGGATGAGTATTTGCAAAAGCGCATATCTGCAACATAAATTTTGCAATATTATAGGTCTATAACGAAGTGCACCAAACAGATGCAGTGGCGTATTATTCATTTGTACCTAGATGTCTGCAATGTGCATTTTGCAGTTCGTACTGTTCCACTGCAGTTTCGCCTTATATTTGTTATATTAAAATACAATGTTACTGACGTGGCTGTAACAGTCTGAAGTAAATTGGACACCCATGTAACTTAACTCTCCTATTGCACTTTTATTTCTTAAGTAATATCTCCAGTGTATTTGGGGGGAAAATAGTTACTTTATAGGAATCTTCCGTACATATTTTCTTTGTCATTTTTCTCTAATGCCCCAACAGGCCGAAGTCATTAGAAAAAAAACACGTCCAGTTCGGAGAATTTCGCGAGAGTGATAGAAGTGGGTAAACGATTGACGTCATCAGGTTTGTAAAGATATATTCAGATCTATTTATGCCTTTTCGATTTTAAATGTTGGCAAAACAATGTATTTTTACGGCAAACTGTTTTTAAAAAATGACCAAAACAATATTTTCTTTTCTAAATTAATAAATCATGCTTTTTTCGTAGGTATTATTATATGATTTCCGATATTTACTCGGAAATCAATATGGCGTAGGTAATAAAAATAAAATATATTAAATTTGTTTTCATAATAAGTACCTTTTTGAACAAATATAAATAAATTGTTTGTAGAACTTTTGGCAAATTCCGTTGAAATATTAAGGAATATATAATGGAAAAAAAAATAATTAAAATGGAGTTGGAGTGGATATTATCATATTAAAATAAAACACTAACAATAACAAATTTAATTTTTATGTATTTTGGAAAAATATTCCTGTACTCATAGTTTTGTACGCTACTGATTTGAATGAGTTCGAAACTCAGCAACCATACAAAATGAATACAAATTTATTCACTGACTACGCTCACATAATAATAAATATTTTCGTATTGATTCGTCTATTAGCCATACAAATATTTTAGCGTCCATCACAAGTAAATTGTTCCTGTTTATTCAAATTGCAATAAGTGGAATAAAGTTTTTTATTTGTTTTATTATAATATATTGCAATAGTAGAATTGTTCTCATAATAATTCACACATTAATATATATAAATATTCATCATAAAAAGCACAAGTACCTATCCTAATGGGTTTTTTATTGTTTGAAGTTCGTCATTTTTGAAATGTTTTTATAACTACTAAATTTTTTATTTGAATTGTCAAAAGGATGAATACGATATTTAATAATTCTATTTATAAAACTAAACTATAATAATGTATGTTCTTATCATAAGCACTGCCAAAGTACTTGTCTTGTGGTGGCTCCTTACAAATAAGCAAACTAATGAGTTATGCGAGTAGGGTAGATAGGCGCTTTCAAGTTAACTTGCAGTTAAGTTCTCCCCAGAATATAACCAAACTCTTGTACAATGGGCTCAGGATACAATAACATAGTTATACGACTTCTCGGGTGAGGTAACCTTTAAAAAAAACTCACCTTTGCTCTAAATTTATCACGTATTAAGATCTCAAGTGTGCCACTCAATTTTTTTCATTAATATTTATACTTCTCTTGATGCGTAACCTTCTAATGTCTCAACAAACAAACAAAAATAACACTCCGACACTTCACACTATCTGACTTCAAAATAAAACTCCGACACTTCACACTATCTGACTTCATCGATCTTGCCATAAACCCCCGCATTATCAATTTATACCGATTTACAACGAATTTTTTAAGTTCCAAAAAATATATGTTATTTTTGAAGATAATATCTGTACATTTGTTATGCCGAAACGGTAATTATATGAAATTTCCAAATGTTTAAAGTAAGTTCCGAGAATTATTAAAAACAAGTTTTGTTCTATTGTTTAATATGTTATAGGTATGAAAAAAATCACAGTGTATCTTTAATTGCATCTAAAAAATTTGTCGAAAGATTTTCGATCTATTTCAAACGAGTCGTGTTTTATTAAATATTTTTAACATTTTCGCTTAATTATAGTAGCCTTTTCGTTTTTTTTATATATATTAGCGCTCTCTCTCTAACATTCGTTTATACATATCTTCCTTTCAAACTACCCTTAAACGCTTACTTCGGGGTTAAGTCCTAAATAATTAATTCAAAATAATAGATGTGTTCTTGTTATAAGAGGGCTATAATAACATACTTTTTAAATAATTACTTATGTTAAGATAATACTTTTCTTCCGCATCACTCATGGGTAGATACTATATAATTGCATTAGCTAATTTTACTTCATGATTAATTTTGCAATTACTGTATCATATGTTTTTTTTTAAATCCCGGGGGCTTAATATTATAAATAAATAAATTATTTAAGACGTCCCCAACGTCTGATATCTACTTCTGCTTACTTCTACATTTGCTCTTTTTAAATGATTTTCAATCTTCTGCTAACTCGGTTCACTCCATAAAATGTTCAATATAACAAGTATCAGCACTGAAAAATTCATCAATCAGAAGACGTAGAATGTTTTGTGGAAAAGAGTATTTTTACTGGGCGCCTCAAATTCCCCTCTCGGACATAAGAGAGTTTAGTAAACTTCTTCATCTTTCTCCTTCCTGTCACGTCCTGGACCAATTGTATGGCAGAGCAGACGTATCCTGTTTTTGCTTTATCTCGTCCGAACTTTTTCCTTCTTTTCTTATTTTCCAAGAGCTTTTTTGTCATCGCATGTGACCATTCGTTTGTTCAGTCTGTCTTTTTTCGGAAGTTTTGCAGCCATCTTGAAAACATGTGCACCAAGAGTAATGAGTTCATTTCCTACTCTTCGCCCGACTTTCTCTCTGTTTTGAATATGGGAATATGGAAAAGTTTTTCTTGTGGTTTTGTCATAACAAGTTTCTCCAACGAAAATTACAGAATAATGTTTGTCGGTTGAATAGTCATGATTTTTCGTTGAAAAAAATTTGCTAACTCTGATTATGTTTTTATGTTAATTCCAGATAAGATGGTCGAATTTTCAAACCGAGGAATTTTCAAAAGAAAAATCTTTTGAGACGTATCGAAACAAATGAAAAATACAACGGTGAGAAGAAACGGACATTATACTATGGTAATTAAACATAGCTTAGAATGATTAAATCATTGTTCCGATAGTAATCACATGGGTCTTTGCAATGCTCACTTAAATGCTTAATTAGAACAGTATATAATAATTGAAGAAATCCTAGCATTGCATACATATTATATAACACATTCAAATTAATATTGAAGCAATATAAATTAGGTACCAAATCTTACGAATAAAAAAAAACAACCCAAATAGAGGAGTACTGCCAGAGTTGGCATTTTAAACCTACACTGTGTTCGTGACATAGAAAAATATGAATAGTGCTTTCATATTGAAAGAATTTTTTTTTTCTTAGGTTTGTCAACAGTGATTCATATCAAAGCTCTCGAAATACAATTACATTAATTAAACTTGGTTGATACTATCACTAATTACAAACAAACACAACATTTATGAACACAACACTGTAAGTAAAGAATAATGTACATGTATGTACCTACATGCATACATGTATACACACATACATACACTTCATATACATTTCATAACAGCAACAGTAATTATTTTTTAGATCAACACGATAGGTAGCTTTAAGTCTTGTTTATGTTTGATTTGAAGGTGGCCGATGATGACATTGACAAATCAATGGAATGACTTTTATATGTCTCGTTAAAATAACGGCACATTCTCGGTAAAGGTGAGTCATACCCCAGCTTAGTTTTATATTTGATTTATATATAATAATAATTTGACTTATATATTATATTTTGAATCCCGTTTCTATCACAACAGAAGAAAGTGCGGAATTTCTGTTTTTATCTTATTTCTCTGATATGGACTTTATGAAAATGAAATTGATTTTACAATGTTGCAAAAACTTAACTTCAAAAAGGACCTGTAAAAGACTACGTCTCCAATGATGTCCTTCCAACATCAATCTCCGGAAACAATGTTTTATTAAGGGTATCAAAATTCAAGGTAAATATTTTCCTGAGAATTTCAGTAGATTTCGATTGTTTGAACAGTATCTGCAGAAGGCAATTTCGGTGGGGGAATAACTTCAGTCTCTCCCGGAATCTCCTGAGCACCAAGAAGAAAAATGTCTTTACAAATATATTGGACTTCATCTTGAATTTCAAATTTGATACCGCAAAATGGTTTCGGAGGGACTTTTCGATTGAAATATTATTATTCGTAAACGTTCTGTTACCAAAAACAAACAGTTTCGATTTTTAAATACGTCTATTTGAATTTCACTTTGTTTTCGTGAATGATTGAATGTAAATCTTGGTAGTGGAAATTAACCTACTTCTCGATATCCGATCGAGTTGAAACTCGGCGGTTAGACTCGTTGTTGATGACAATTCATTTTATCATTTTGGTGGCAATCACGCATGCACACGCGGACGCATTCGTATTAACCAAATTATTAAAAAAATCTTACCATTAATAAATCTTAACTTCTTTTCAATATTTTTAAATAATTTATATTCTCAAACTTCCTGAAATTGTTTGGTTTCGGTTGCCTCATTATTGTACCCTATTTAAATGTCTACTCAGAAAATTCTTGTTGTCTTGTTGCCTCATGTTTCATATTACGTTTGAGTGTAAATTTTCTTGTTTTATCCTGTCCTGCTGTTCTTGTTATTCTTTGTTCTGTCATCGCTTTGTATAAACTGTATTTTTAGTGTTATATAATAAGATCTGTATCGGGTAAGGCACACTGTAGGAATAACTTAAAGAGCATGACCACTTATACTAAATTACTGTTTTTAAGTTTGTTATGGTAAAGCGCACTTAAGGTCAAATGACACTAAACTGCGCTATAAATATTATGTTATTATTATTCTCTGTAATTGGATGATATTAAAGCAGTTAATATAATAAATAAATTACGTTCCTACCCAAATAGCGCGGTTGTTAGCACCTGTCTGACCTCAGTTCTTCGGGAGAAAGGTTCACTCCTCATTCAAACCAAACAAGCCGGCCCAAGAGATGGCGCAAGTAGGTCGAAAATTAAAAATAGATTTATTATATTAATAAAACGTTTTTTACCGATTGATTTTTTATAATATTCTTTCAGATATTCAAATAAATTAAACATTAAACTCGAGCATTGGAAGCTAGCCCACCAAAGATTTGTTAAAAAAAAACTGACTCTTTGAAGCTGTACAAATTTTCGAACGGTAAGCTCTGGTGGCGTGAAATTTACACAAGATTTCAGAATAGAATTTCTATTAACGCAATTGCATATTTTTTAGCTGTCGACGTCGTGCATAAAGTAATAATTTTACTTGCGATTTTTACTGACAAAAACAATTTTAAAAAAAGGATTTGCAGAAAAACGTCTGGCAAATCCGAGTTATAATTACAAGAAGGTACCTATTTTAAAAATGCTTTTACAAAATTTTTAATAGATACCCAAAAGAACAAAGAAAACACAAATTTTTGATTCTGAGTGAAAATAAGATATCTATTGCTAACATACTTTTATAAAATAACTCGACCAACAAATTGAAAAAAAAACCTTCTGTTTGCAACATTCTACCAGCCTTCAAACCCCGCATTTTTCCGTGTATACACAGTACCTTTATATTATTTCGTTCGTGGGCAAGTTGATACAAATATTTTATCGTCATACCATACCGTTTTGTTGGTACGGAATAAACTCAGTTTTGCAGTAGACAGCGCCGATTTGTTTTGCGCCGGTTCGTCGGACACATTTTTCAGTGTCCGGTTCAGATAGCTATCGAAGGCGGTGCTCGTGATTCCAATACAGATACAATAAATTTCATTTAGGCCATTGGAGTCTTTTGCGCTATACTGGAGCTGGAGTTTGTATTTCGGACATATACTTCTGTTAAAGAAGGAATATTATTTTATGTAACACACAATTATTTCTTGTGACACCCCACAAAAGCACCCTATTCTGTAAAGTGTAAGGGCAGGAGAGCCATGTCGCAACCCGATTGGGCAGCTTTGTGAGGCGGATTCAGGAAGGGGGTGTACGAAGGGATTTATTAATGCGGGTCTTGAAGTGGCACGGATTTTATGAAGGCGGAAAAACAGATGCCGGTAGCTCGATCCACATAACAACCGTCTTACACAAAAACGAGTCGAAAAAGCAGCCCATGAATATAGCATTAACTGTGAACGGGTGTTCTGCTCGTGTACATCGAGTTTCACGCACGTACACATAGCTCCTTAGAACAGGCTCCATTAGAATACCTGTAGAATATGACTCAGCATGCCCACATTACATATGTGAATTAGAGATTGCAATCGGTCTGTTAAAAATAAATTGTCAATCAGACCGACCGCCCTTTTTTTACACAGGATCATGTGGGTTTATCGAGTATTGTAAGGGCTCCAGACCAGAGGTGACTCCCATATTCAATTATTGGGCGTATTTGAGATTTATATAAGGTAAGCAGCCTGTTTCTATTGAAGAATCTGCTAGTCTTATACAAGACAGTATGATAACATATAAATTTTCATACGTACTTGTCAATACAATGCAGGTAGTAGGGGAAGTTAAGTTAGGTTAAATCTTCTTGGGTTAGGTACTACAACTAGACTACTAGTTTTAGGAGTAATCGTAAGTTTATTGTATACTTAAAACAGTGCGGTATTACACCGTCCATATAAATCTTAGATTTCGTTATAAAGTAAGATCAACGGTTAATGAATTCTTTTATATTATTTAGGGACAATGTAGTACAAATGTACTAGTTACCGCAAAGTGAGTATAGATTGCACCAACGGCTGCAACTTTGCACTACCATCCGCCAAAACTTGTTACAACCATTTTTCGTTGGTAATCGAGTGTTTCGAACGGAAAACGTTTGCAAGTCAACAGATGGCATTTAAAAATATTACTTGCAAGCATTCTGACCAGCTTTCATATTTTTGTGAAAATAGCATATAACCGTCAAATTTTTTACCAAAATTAGAGATGACAAAATCACACAAAGAAGGTGATTAGTATCTAAATAACCGTAAATTTACGCAACGTGTCCACCATACCAAGGTTTATATTTTGGAAATATGTTTTAAAGTGTAATAAGTCCAATAAAAATATGTTTTTAATCTTTTTTTTTAAATCGCGTTTTCTCTGTAATTTTTTAAAATAAAGTCCAATAGAGTATGTACTATTCGAAGAATGCACTAGGCCTTGACTAATAACCAATAAGCCCATATAATGAGTGAAATGTCCACCACAACTGTGTTTTAAGGTATAATTTGTTTTTTTGAAAATGTAAGTACAAAGTTGTACGGTGCACGAAGTTACTTAGGTACACCAATTTAGAAAAAAAATTAATAATCTTATATTATTTCTAGGTATGCACGATGTAATGAGTTGTGTTTGTTATTTTAAGTTTTTTTTATTACAATCTTTACTGTTTATTTATGTGTATATTTAATGATTATAACTGTATAATTTATGCTGAAGCTGAGTTGGCACTACTTCTTGGTCCTACCCGAGCATCGTAAGTCAATTCCTCGGCTGTCAAGTCCTCCATCACGAAACAAGCAACACTTTCCTCTTACTGTGATGGTTGCATTATTCGTAATCCGTAAATGTTAGGCTTTCCATATAAAAATAGATTAATTGATTGTAATTTAAAGAAATATATTATTTTACTACACGATGTTGATAAAATTGCGTATTTATATTAAATTATTTATTGTATGCTGATGATGCGGTGCTATTGCTAATAGTATGGATGATTTGCAGTCTCTCGTGTCTAGGATGAACGAAGTATGCATGAAGAATGAGTTAATGATGAATGTAAGTAAGTCTAAAGTAATGGTGTTTGAAAGAGAGAGTACGAAAACAGTGTGCAATATAGTTGTGAATGAGGAATACTTGGAGCAGTTGGATGAGTTTGTGTATTTAGGAAGCATGTTTACGAGAGATGGGAAGGCTGACAGAGATATTGAAAGAAGAGTAAATGCAGGTAACTCCATTAATAGAGGACTGAACGCAGTTGGCGCGAACAAAAAATTGTCCAAAGAAGCGAAATTAGCAATCCACAATGGAGTGCTGGTACCTACCCTGATTTATGGAAGTGAGGCATGGAACTGGCAAAGAAAGAAGATTGAATGCTGTTGAAATGAGATCCTTGAGGTGTATGTGTGGTAAAACTATTTACGATCGCGTGAGGAATGTGGAGATCCGGAAAGAGTGCAAGGCTGATGTAAGCGTAATGAGTAAGATCAAGAAAGGGACGCTTAGATGGTTTGGGCAAATTTGAAAAAAACACGTTTCAGTTGCCCAATTGTCACTTTTCAAAGAGTATCGATGATTATATCTGACTTGGATTTGCTTAAATATGCCTGCACAAGAAAGAAACATTAAGTACCTACCAAATTAATAACACTTTTAACCGACTTACGTCATAAAACTAACTCCACGGTTTCTGTTGTTGACAGAACTAAACTGAGCTAACAAATATTCCAAACCGCCCACGCACTTTAAAAATTCACGAGTGAACTTGTAAAGAATTGTGCAAGAAAGTAACAAAATCAAAGTTGCTTGGGTTTTGAAGATAATTCTTTATTTAAAATTTCGTCTTGATACCTGTAGAAGTAGAATTATTATTTTACTTGTTTATAAATACAGTTTAATTTAAACTAATTACTTTTATTTTGTGTACATAGTAAAAATATTTTTCTGGTTAATTTGCTATTGTGCCTGTAACAAGAAAAAAAGTGTGATAATTGTTAACTACAATTGTTAATGTGTATAGTTAATTCTAGATCTTGGAGAGGGTGGTGCAATCCCACGAGTTCCGTATAACACATTGATTACAAAGTTTAAAAAAATGTGAGATGATACATAGAAAAGAAAAATAATAAATTACATTCATAAAAAAATAATAAAAATAAAATTGAATTTTTAGATATTTATGACATCAGTAATTGGCTCCATCTCTTGAAAATGGGCCCCTGCTAGGAGTCCAGTGCTGCCATCAGAAAAGCATTTTTTATTATACGTTTGGGTTTTATTAACTGGGGAGACCACCATAAATACATAAATATGTAGATTGATAGTGTTGCATAATGTCAACATCTTTCTAAAACAGCTATCTTTAAGCAAAGTAAATCTTTAACATTTTATGATATAGATTCACTTTGGGTAACCGTACGCGGTGAGAAAGTGTACGAGGGTGATAATGTGTACGCGGCGATATTTTCGTGCATGATTCACCTGCGTTAATTCCTCAATTCTGTTGTGCTTCAAGGCGTCTTTAATTCGGCCATGTGAATAGTGAGCCCTACGTTGAAAATAAAAAATTGACATGTAAAATAATTTTCATCAAGGTTTTTTTTTCGCATTTATTACCGATGGTTGCTATTGTAAAACCAATTGTATCAGAACGGTGGGTTCCATGACAATTTTTTTGTAAAATAGTGTAAGTTTCACGGGTGCAAGGAGGCATTTTTCAATTTCGGTTAATCCACCGGTTTTTTAGATAATTTTATTTTTTGTACGCAGTTTTGTGGGCGCGTATACTTACCCGGACACAAAACAAAAAGATTTTAATCGCATACATAACTCATCTTACTGCAAAATATTCCGCGAGCAAGAAAGCATCCGGATAGGTCATTTTGCACCCAACAGCAGATTGAAAGCATAGTGCGAATACTTACACAATGCTATGCGTATACTTACGCCGTCTACAGATGAAGTATCCGAAATCAATATATGTGCGAACTTTTTAACACTCATTTTGGATTTGTGAACCGTATAAGATTCTTTTAATTTGTTGAAAGACCTTAGTAATGAATCATATTAATAAACAAACATTTTGAATAAAATAACTAGAGCTTTTTCACAAAAATCTTGCTTTTGAAAACCCCGCATGACGCAATATATTGTTTTTTTTTTCGAAATTACGTTCGAACCGTTCATCAAAACAAATAAAAAACAAAAACGGGCGAAAGTTCGTTAACAATATGCATAACCATGTATATTAGGTTAATAATCCGCCATTTAAGATTGCTTGCAAAATATTTTATGCCCTCGGTTATTTGAGAAAATAAATTAATAAAGACAAATTCAGGAAATACGATCACCATAAAATCAAAAGCGCATGATTCTAATAAAGGAAACTTTACGAGGAAAGTTGTCCAACAGTTTCGAAATGAATATATCATTCCATTGTCTTACTCTAAATGGTAATAAAAAAAAGAGCCCACGTTCTCGACTTCAAGACATAAATCACTGGAGGAAAATTAATTTAAGAATCCCCAGTCTCTAAATAAAGCTCGCCAAACACAAATTTTGTAATCTCACTTCCTAACTGGGCGGAAATAAATATAAAAATTCTAAAAAAGTTCTTGGATTACGGAGAAATCTCGCCCTAAAATCATTCTTACTTCAAATAACCTTGGCTTTAATATACCTTAATAATGTTATTATGTCATACCATGTCTTGGAACTGGGCAGAGAACGGACCGGTCCGCCTTGTTGATGATTCATTATTTTAATTGGATTAAACCATCCCTGTTATTACATTGATTGGAAACACAAATTCTAGATTTAAACACACATAAAGTCTACTTTGTCTGCCAACAAAATATTACAAAGAAATACCCTCACACCGAGCCTAACAATTATAATTTTAAAATTCATGATATTTTAAATTAGTTTCAGTTCGTATTCCAATCAGTCTAAGCTTGCTAAATTAAAACAGCCTAGTAATATATATGAGGCTTTTAGCGGAGGCGGAATAAAATTATTTTATAACTTGATGCCATGAAAAATTTGCTTCAAAAATAGGGAAAAAGAAGGCGTTCTCCCCGTTTCGAGGGAGGAAATGTCCTGCTTAGCATTTGCAGCTAAAATCTACCAAAATCTTGAGGCGTTTTCATTATTTGTCTAACAACTGGTCCACAAATTTTCAGAATGAAAATTAATAAAAAGTCATCAGTTTTGGTGCTTTGAATCTTGAAAAAAGAGAGATGAGTTAAGTCCTTTATACTTCGTGGGCGTGCTTTATATGTCATTAGGGCTTAGTTATTATCCTTGCTGGGTAAACCTTATAAATATTTCAATAAAATACTTAAATTACTTTCCTTTAGAGAAGCTTGGAGTCACTCCTGTGTAGTATGGTTTATTTAACAAGATTTTTTTTTGTATTTTTAAGACTTGAAAATTGTCTTTTTATTTTTGGATTAAAATAAATCAAAAGCTTTTACAATTTCGCTCAGCTAAGCACGAGAAGTGAGCAAACACGCATAACCGTACATCAAGGTAACAGACCTTTTTATAATTAATTACTAATTTGAAACAATATTGAAAATAAAGTACCGTAAAAAGTTTTTCTATATTAAATAATGAATAAAAAGTGTTGAAGCATTTGATGAAAAAAAATCGTAATTTAATAATTATTATTTAAGTTTTGAGACTATTAAACCAAAAAAATTGTTTTTTTGTGGTAATTTTTGATGGCTTTTAAAACATTGTAATTTTTGTGGTAATTTTTTGATCTTTTCTAAATATTGTAATTTTTTGATCGAGTAATAATTATGTAATTTAAAAAGTATGTAATTTTGAAGGTAGGATAGTTTTCTGTTTCACGTTTTCACAAAACAATTTGGTTATTTGATACCCAGATAAAGTGAATTAGCGGGAAATAAGTGTTTGTTGATAAATATACGTATCTAAACATTTTCACAGATACTAACTAACTACTTTGTAGTTAATCAATACATTTAAATTAATATTAAATCAAAAAGGAATTTTGTAACATGGTAATTTATAGTGATGTAATAATTTTGTCAATAATTCAGCCCTTCAAACAAGTTTTATTTCAAATATATTAATGATTTCATTATACAACATGTATCCAAATCCCCCCACGCATAAAACAATAATAATAATTGGTTAAAAAACAGCCAGTAAGTAACCGGTTTTCAGAATCAAATTATTTTTTTATTCGAAGTCTTTTTCATTGTGAAACCATTTCGCCAATCAATTATTTGTAAAAACGTTACAAAAAGCGTACTCCAAATAAGTACGATTTGATCAGAATTCCATCACTTTCGGAACACGTGCTCATTTTATAAATATTAAATTACAATGCGTCGGAGGCTCGTGCTATTTTTTACTAATCAGAGAGAGCCGCGAAGCCTCGCTGAGTTTTTATGCGCCTTTTTTTAATTACAGCCAGTTTCGCCAACGTGTAATCAGCCGAGTAGCCTTAACTTCGTGGAAAAATATTTCGTATTAAATAACGCGCGTCGGAAACAAAAACGAAAAAGGGCAACCGGCAACATATCTGGTCCTCGCGTTTGATTGATTAAAAAAACATTTCGCTGGGACGCTATGCGTGGGTATAAGCACTGTCTCGTGGGAAATCATAGGTATTCTGTTATCCCGACCTTTTATTGTTGCTTTCGTGCCGACACACTTACCTACAAACTCTAGGTGTATTAGTGTCCCACGTACTCAGTGGTGTTACAAACACTTTTAGTGTGGTTTACTGGTGTCATGGTTCACTACGGTACGGACGTATGGTACGCGTCAGGTACGGTTTATGTCAGTACTAGGCACACTTCCATTAATATATTATGATTGCTTATATCCATAGTGCTTTTGCTTTTGCCACTGCAAAAAAGATTAAATATATTATACAGAATATTTAGGTAATTGGGTACCTACCCGATTCCGGTTAAAAAATAAGCAAAACATTATTATCAAAAACCAGTGGGATGTTTTCATTTTTTCAGATTCTGCGTACAAACATATTGAATGAACGCTTCGTTCACTTAGAAACAGAAATAGAATAAAGGTATTTTGGTATGTTACAAAATGTGAGAATATTTAGTCAAAGGTTTTATTATGGATCATTATTATTAACATGACTGGCACACTACGGTACAAATAATGGCATAATACTTTTATAATATGGTGTAACAGTCATGCTACCGAAGCATAAAGAAGAGGCACTGTGCACTTCAATTATTTTTTTTTAAAGTGTGAATACCGCACGAGAGTCCCAACTGCTCCCAACCGTTTGAAACTAGTCAGACTATAGCATCCTCAATTAGGATATGTTGAGAGGCTGACTTAAATGGGGAGGAAAAGGAGATGGGGAAGATGAAGGTGTTGAAGTATCAATCTGGTTATTGAGATTTGATCACCAAATGTGACTAAAACCACTTCAAGCAACGTTTCAATGCTGAATGATTGTCTTTCGCCAGGGTGATACTGAGAGTATCTTCAGCAGTGTATCGTTTACAAATAACACTTTAGTCCTTTTATTATTTTACTTGTTATCTATATCCTTAACTACAGAAAAAGGGAGGTAGGTACAATTTTTTCGTTGTTGTGTCAAAATTTATTATTTACAGCGATTATAAGAGTACTGATTGGTATTATAAAACGCCACGTACTCTGGTTCACTAAGTATGATTTATTATATAAACTGGGTTTTAACAGATGTTCTCACTTCTTTAGAATAATCCAGTTAGTATATCCAAACTTAGTTAATATACATACAATAACAAAATCTACACAGATATATTAAACATTAATAATAATACATCTAAATGAAGATTAAAAAACAAAACAAATAAAAATAAATAATATAAATTATAAAATAATATGAAAGCTCACTGAAATGACAAATAATACACAAAACAAAAGAGACACAGGTAGATTCACAATAATATTATAATTAGGGTTATATATTTTTTACAACAGCAGCACATTTTTTTCTTAATTATTATTTGCATGCCATGGTAATTATTATGGAAAAAGTACAAAACTTAAAGTTAACTTCAGAAATCTGATGAACTTAAATGATAATTTTATAACATTTACTAGTATGGTTCTCTAAATATGGCACACTTCAAGAATTGTACACTTTACGCAAGAAGTGCGAGTAGGCATGATATGGCTCTCAATACAACGAAAGCTCAAAAACTGGCTCGTGCGACAGGCCCAGAGCTTTTGGGATGACGTGTTATGTTTTTGGTTTTACGCAACTTTTGATTGTTTTCAATATGAAACCACAGGCGGCGCTCGAGTAGAATAAATCAATTACTCTACTCGTTTCCGATGTGTGGCACTTTTTCCAATGATATCACAGTGTCTTTTAGAAAACCTTATACGTGTTTGATGGCTTTATTGCTTATATATTTTTGGGTAAAAATTGGTTAAATGTAATACCTAAAAATATCAAGTAAATTTATGAGACAATATTGATTTTCTCAATGAATGAATTTATTTGAGATTTTGTAGGTATGAGAATTGTAATTTTTAAAGTCTAAATTGATGATCAACCAAATTAACATAGATCAAACATCTGTCGTAAATCTATTTGTTTTCTTTAAAAGAAAGACAAACATTCGCGGGTAACTAATAACCTGACAATATTTTAAAAAGTCCTACTACCACCATAGTAAGTGGAAAAAGTTGCCTGTGTTGTGATGGAGGATTTTGCCAGCCGAGGAATTGAATACACAACATCTGGGTGAAACCCGAATGCGATGTCAACTCGGTCACCGACCGGTATATAAAACTCTATATCAATATCGTATTGATATAGAGTTTTATCAATCGATCATGCTAGATACCCCGATCATTTGTCTAAATAATAGGTATCTACTCAGAAAAATGTTAACATTGTTACAATTATACATATTAATAATTGTTTAAATATCAAAAACTACTGCCAAAGTATTTACACGTCTATTTAAAACAGATAAGCTTACTCTCACATTTGCGCTCTTAATAAAAGTTTTGTCAAAAATCAGGAGCTACAACTCGGTAACAGATGGCGCCACAGTCGGAGTAGAGAGCGGAGTGGTAGATATACATTACATTATACGCTAGGGATGCGGATGGGGTGTTCGGCGTTCGTGTTCCCGAGGCCCGGGGAGCAGAAAAGCGAAGGGGTGAGTCTGCTGAATAAATAATTTATACCGACGCAACCCTATTTAGGGGATGCAATCTGTTTACCTACAATAATAGCACGTTTGCTGCACCGGCGCACCGCTCGTCATTTTTAATTAAAACCATTCACATTATTTATTGATACATCCTTTTGTAATGGGTTTTACAAGTCTTTGTTACTTTGCAAGTGTTGTGTTGTATGGCTACAAAGCGGTTTTTTTTTACTTGTGCTTATTGTATTACTCATTGTAGCCAAAAGGGTAGGCAGACAAATGGTGGGTCGTAAATGGTTGACACATTTTATATTTTGGTTCAATATTGCAATCGCGGATAACAACATTACTTATGTTTAAACATTCCATGTCATTATTTTTTTTTTTCATTAAATTCGTTTTTTTTTGTGAACTTAAATATTTATTTTCAATGTGTTTTACGATTTCCAATTTTGTTTATTTTCAATTTCGTATGTTTATTTATGTATCAACTCTTTTTATAAGTTAAAATAACTAAATAAATAAGTGATTGGCGGATTCAAAATTACATTAACGTATAGAGAAAGTTTTTAAGATAATGATTAATATTATTATCATTAACCATTTAATATGGTCGAAGTTGTGTTGTGGCAAAGTCTTTAGTGACGATCCCTACTACATTAGATTCAATCATTTTCTGATATTTAAATAAGAATCTCTAAAAAAACTCAAAAAATACAAACATAGATATCCTTGAAAGAATCTCAAATCTTAAATACAAAAATAATCAAAAATAATAACAAATCTATTGTTAACAAGTTAAACTACTTCACAACATAAGCACCAACTGCTTGAAAATAAAAATGTAAATCGCTGAACGAGGGCCGCGTAAAGCTTTGGGGATTTTTATTCCTCCATTCAAAGTCTATTACCTGAAAGCTTTCCTTGAGAGCAGGGATCAACAAGAGGCATTGTGAAATGTTTGGTGTCAAGGTGAGGGCCCTTCGTCCTGATCGCCATATTTTATAATTAATTTCTTCCTGATACAGCGCTTGAACAAAGAGAAAAAGCTGCAAAAAAGTGGCAGAAAAAGTCTTTCTCAAATGTCAAGTGCTTACTTAAACTGTGGGTCTCTTAAATTTTATTACTTTAAAATTTTCAAGGTGTGCTTTGCAATTAAATGGTGTGAGGACATTAAATTATAATAAATATTTAAGTTAGTTCAGAACAAAGGCTTTATTGTAAGGAAAGTAGAAAATAATTAAAAACAGTAAAACATTTATATAAAAAAAATATAATTATACTCGCGGGAAAGGCGATACAATGGGTTATCTCCGACTCAAACATCTTATAAGTACTCATATCTAACTAACGGTTTTCAGGTTTGAAGCCTATTGCTAGATCAAGAAATCTCTAAGACCTCACTGGAAGAGACGACACATCTCATTACCAGGATCGGGTTTTGTGCCTTCGACGGGCTTGGGATCACTGCTCGTTCAAGGCCATCCTTGGTACATCATTTAGTATGTAGCTTGGAGCTAGCATCTGATTAGTTTGTTAATACTTTGCGTAATCAGTACGAGATCTGCAATGTCCTGCGTTTGTTGCGATAGGAATGCCGTGATAGGTGTGAGCGAGAAAGTATTCGGGTTCGCGCGGTTATGTCTCATTACAATGGCTATTAAAAATTCCAGAGCTTTGTTGCTTTGTTGTATTCATTTAAGATATTGAAAGATGTCTTAACTTTGCAAGAAAAAAATAGCTAATTCATATAACCGCTGCAGCATAGGATTACTTTACCACCGTTAGTAATAATAACATTATATTATTTGTAAAGCGCAGTATTGCATTATTTCACTTTAAGTGCGCTGTTTGTACAGAATTCTCAAATAAAATATATGCCGTCGCGTCGGTCTAGAGGAAAATTTTGGTGCTTTCTGTCGGGAGAAAATATACAAATTTATAAAAAATCTGAATGTTTTGAAAACACATGTTTTTCGCCATTCAAATTCGTTGAACCTTACAAAACGGTACCAAATTAAAACAGTAGGCATCGATAACCCTCCAACAAAACACAACAACTATTTGTGCCTTTTCACCCATAGTCAAGTATTAGGGTAGCAGCTTCAGTGGCGCACCGCAGGGGTGATTGAGAGGATGCGGGAGGCGGGGAAGCAAGGGGGTGTGGAAGGGAGTAGCGGAGGAAGAAGGGAAGGCGGAAGGTATATGCTCCAGACACCAGATATTAATATCACTGAAGGGCGGGAAGCGGTCGGCGCACGAAATTGCTTTAAAACGATCTCGATTAAACTTGCGTGTAATTTTCGGCTAAAAACAGGAACTAAGATTTTGGGCATATTTACATTTTCTTTTATTTGTCTGCATTACATGCCAACAAACTGCTGTGAATACATTTTGTTGAATAAATGGAACTGATAAGATTTTTTGTCGCTTTAGAATATTCAATGGAACGGTTTTTTATTATTTGTTGTTTTATTTATCTGCGTCTTTAATATAAACCTTCAAAATTTGTGTGCAAAACTTGGATATGTTAAGAACATCAAAATGACACAATATTTTTGGCGGATACCTACTTTATTGCTTATCTGATCGATTATGAATTTCTGAATTATTCTCCACACAAGCTGTTCAAATTTCGAAAATGACACATAAATTTAAAATAAATTTGTTTGACGTGAATTTAGTACGTTTGATTATTTACAATGCTGCTTAAATTCAAAGCAAATTTGATATCATTGAAAGCAAATAATTTCAGATAGGAATAACGCACCGACAAACGAAATTATTGAGTTTGATCGGCTTTGAAAGTGGTTGGGAAAATATAATTTAATTTGAGAATTCGTTTTTTTTTCTTTCGGTAGATACACGTAATATTTATGCATCACACTGCACAGTGCCCAGCTCACGGGCTCTGCGAGAGTTGCGTCGGTTGCATCTCAGTTTTCCGGCGTGGCTTCCTTACAACCTAATTATTTTATCCAGAGGCGTCGCGCAGCGTTAAAGCGTCGGCGTCGCCGCCCAGGTTCAAAAGCGTTAGTGAAGTTACTTTCATGGAAAGAAGGCTCTTCATAATTTGTTTCGACGTCATATGCATTATATTCACCAGCGCCCATTCTGAAATGAATCGCTTAATTAGACTAATGTCAGCGACATTTATGCTTTTATCTTGAGTACTAATTATAAAGCGTAACCACCGGCCAAGTTGTTAATGGCAAATTTGTTCTTAGTAGATAAAAAAAACGGTGCTCATTTTGAAGACAAAGGAATAATAATTTTTACATATAAAAATACATAAAAATAACTTTGTTTTAAATACTACTTTGACTGACAACTGACCGGTTTCGGATAACCCATATTAAATATATATATATATATATATACAAATCAGTGTGTCCAGGAGTGAAGGACGTATGAATGAATCCCTCACACCGCGGCCCGAGGCGTCGAGAGACCAGTCGGAGAGGTCAAAGGGTTTCCCCAAAAACCAGCCTCTTCCGATCTGGCACGCTACGCAGCTGGTGGGCAGGTGCATCTTCAACAGACCTCACCCGATGAACTCAGGCACTCTGCTAAGTCACCAAACGCAACAATCGACTTGGGGTGACCTATGGCTGAGGCGATGGTTATCCATTAATTGGTTCCAGGGGCGGCGGTACCCAATCCCGCCTCCCATATTAAATATCTACACAAATCTTGGCGTGATCGAGAGGTCATTAGAATATTTGGATCCATATGTCACAACAACAATCCAATTAATGCTAAATTGTATGTCGCTAATTGCTAGTCCCAACTATCAGTAAGATTACGGCATCCCCAATTGTGGTACGTTGTGAGAATGAAGATAGTGGGTAAGGAAAGGAGATGGCAAAAAGGAATGTGAGAAAGTACTTGGCCACTAAGATCTGATCACCCCACACGACCAAAGCCATTTCAAGCAACGTTTCAATTCTGAACGGAGGTCTTACACCAGGATGATGCTGAGAGTATCTTCCACTGTGAAACTTACCGCAAGTATACTGAATATTATTTTGAATGAATAAATCGGGAAATAATACAAATAAATTTTTCAAAGCATTGTTGCGAAAGCGGGGATTTGAACTCGTGACCTGTAGATTTTTAGTCAAAAGACCTACACCTCGACCACGGATGCCGTCTTTTAAGCTCTCTCAGGGTGACATCAAATTTATGAATTAATAATCATGTTTTCGTATGAACCATTCACACTTTGATAGATTTGACTGGCTTTCCATTGAAAGTGAAATCAATAATTACATAAAACGATAAAATAAAATGAGTCAATTTTTTTTAACTTAGTCCTAAAACGTGAATATTATTCTTCATTATGCTTTTTTGTTGATGAGTCTGAATAAAATCTTCTGACTTATTTAATATTTTTAATTACGCTCGATTATTAGTCCTCTCGACATTTCTCCGTTTCAGTTTCAAACTCGGTCAGAAGTCGGAAAGTTCATATATTACCGCGACAAATCGATGAGTTATCGCCCTATAAGGCCACCCAGTAACATAAATCAATGTTCCGTGAAACGAACGAGAAAAGTTCAATAAATATTCCCGGTGACTGTAATGTGTAATTCATTAAGCGAGGCTGGGACACCACCCCTGTGGCCGGTGCTGTACATGAGATGTCACATCCCTCCAGAGATTGAACCAAGGCCGTATTTCTGATATTGATTGCGCCATAATGTCGGGTAATCAGTTTTGTTGAATGAACATTCTTTGGACCTAGCTTAACCCTAGAAAGAAAAACATATTTTAAGTACCTACTTTATAATATATTCACATCTGTAAATGATTAATTGATGTTAAAAAGTGTTTTCTTCAATAATATCAAGATCTTTTCGTGATGTCATTTTAGTTTAAATAAAATAAAAACTTTTAATATACCACGATTTAGTCAAAAAGTATCGACATGTTCAAAACATGTCTAAACGCATATCCTGCCGAAGAAACATTGATTTTTAAGCTGTAGATCCGTTTTGATTATATAGTGGTTTTCAAAGTTATATAGTGGTTATTGAAAAAAATTATATTTTGTTCTATACTTTAATTAAAAATGTATTAACACGTAGGTCAATCACAGGAGAACAGCATTTTCGTTGAGTAAGACATGTTTTTGACTAACTTTTGGCATTTTTCTCTATCACGTTAGGAAGTCAAGATGCCCCCCCAAGAAAATAGTGACAAATTTAAAATTATTTAGTTTATGCAGAGACTTTATTTTATTACTGTTAGTAAAATTGAATGTAAATTGACGTGAGAGTAAAGTTAGGTAGCAAATCCATTATTAAAGCTTATCTTAAAGTGTTCAATCTGTGGACAACCCACCTGAAACGCTAATGATGTCAACCGTCATCTGTTCATCCCATCCACCCTGATACCATTTCTCTATGACCTTCAAATCTTGAAATACAAAAAATGTTTACCGGGCAAAAGATGACTATGCATAAAATGTACCTTGATGAACATGTGTTTTGTAGGTCTTCAATAGTTTCTAGACAATTTCGGTGAAGTATTAACTCGCTTTGTATTTAGTGTACCGTAGGTATACCAAACTGCAACTTATCAATATTTTTATTTTTGAGACCGATAATTCGTGGTGGAATTCCATTATAATATATTATAATTAGACAAATAAAAAACTTTATTCCACTTAATTTTATTTTGACCGTAACCGGTTTCAGCTCGTCAAAGCCATCTTCAGACTGGTACACAAAATTCTTAGTCTAAATAAACCGTAGACTAAGAATTTTGTGTACCAGTCTGAAGATGGCTTTGACGAGCTGAAACCGGTTACGGTCAAAATAAAATTAAGTGGAATAAAGTTTTTTATTTGTCTAATTATAATATATTGCAACTTATCACGTTTTCCTTTTCGTCCACATTCGTAATATATTTCGAAACACTGCGGGACCAAGACTTATCTTGACCGTCAAGTTTTACTGTAAAATATACAAAATTGACTTGACTGAAAAGATCACTGATGTTTGCACTTTGACTGAGAATGATGAATCTGCCACAGATATAACAACAATAATCAGAGCTGTTTTTGCACTCATGGCGAGAAACAGCAGAAGTGTCTCTCATTCCTCCCCACCTCACTCTTGGTCCGTGGAAGAGCCTGAACTCTTGCTCCCCTAGATCCTAGGCAGTAGCCGCATTAAGATAATTGGTGGAGAAAAAAACCTGACGTTATTGATTTGAAAAATCTTAAATTGCTGAAAAATCAAACTCAACAGATATTATGTTCAAAATTGTTCTGTGTGATTCATGCATTCAAGCTACGTAAGAAATTAAATGTAGGTAATATACAAAGCTTAATAATTTATACGTAAATAATAAAATTAAAACTACCTTATAACATTTAATGAAAGTTTTTTTTGTTTGTTTTTATATTAACTCCACACAGGAGGCCCTGAAGAAAATAATTTTCCTCAGGGCCTATATCATCTTTGGGGATGCTGTATGGAGGGATATATTTAAACTAAAATAATTAATGTCTTCTCTTTCCTTTAGTATATACCAAGTATATACCCAAAATTATGTTTATTTTTCACTTACATAATATATAACCTAATTTATGAATGAAAAGTAATATAAAAAAAATGATAAAGGCTTACGAAAATATCGGGGGTGTAAAAGTTACACAAAATATGAACAAACGTTTCTCTGATTCATAATATCCCTATATTTAGTTTATTACGGACTTAGATCAATATTTTTGCGCCGCGTACGTTTTTGGAACGTAGACTATCTTTTCAGGGTTAAAACCTTTGCCAGTAGTTTTATTATTGATGTTGAATTTCTTCATTGTAAGAAATGAGTTATTGACGAGTTAATTAATTTATCGGATTTTTCTTATGTATTATTAAGTAGACTTATTCCGAAACATTTAAATGAAATATTGTTTGAATTAATAATATGGTGGATTATTTACTTCTTTATATGAATATCCCGAAAGAGTACCAAGTGTCGTTCATAGACGTTGTGTTCAGATCTGTCCTATAGTAGCTTTTATAATCTAATGGAATAATAATGTTTGTCGCCAGTAATCTCCTTCCGTGGCTTGAAGGATTGAACATATGTACCGAAATTTTAATCTGTTTATCTTTTTTTTTATATAAATACACAAATTTAGCTGGACTTTATTTAATAATGGCCATCAAAACAGGCGTTTCACTTTTATTGGATTAAGCAATACCTATGTTAGAACGGCCATCAATTATTTTTTTTATTATTTATACCAGATTGAACATACATAAATTATAATAAGCTAGATAAATAATATTCTCAATCATTGAAAGTATACTAATATTAGGGCTATTGTTATTTTATTATCTTGTACATTAATAATGAAATAATAATATCTACTGTACTCAAAGATATTAGAAGAACGAGATGTGCTATGCGCAGTTCGTACTGAGTGGAATTGTTTTGCCGAGTGTCGCCGGTTTTGTTCACCAATACTACTGCACACCTTCGCTTACGCTAAGGTATCCGCACTAATACATAGAACAGATTTCTGTGCGTACACGTCCCGATACCGTTCAAAGTACCCTAATTAGGTAGTACTCCGGCTACGGTCCGGCGGCCAACATAGCATATCTCGTTCTTCTAATATCTTTGACTGTACCTAATAATTATAAATAAGTAAAAATCTATTATTGATTCAATTAACATACATAATAAAAGATTGTAACTATTGGTTTTTACAAAAATATAACATATTAGTCATTTATAATAAGCGAAGTTTTAATAATCTTGCGGGTATTACACGTAACGAGACTTAAGACTTAACATAATATAGTTACTATAATATCTAACTAGCATGTGAAGAAATTCAATGACAAAGCAAAGTAGTTTGGTATTGCCAGCATAATGAAAATTGTTAGTTCTTTTTTTATACATTTCTTGAATATTAAGCCAAGCTATTCTCTCAAATTGGGCACCTTTTTCAAATGGTTAGAATACTATATTAAATTGTAAAGTCATTTTTAAAGTCACGTTTTGTTTGAAGATTATGTTTTGTTTTTTTAAATAAACCGTTTAGGCTAGGTTGGTTTACTATTAAACACAATAAAGTATAATAAATTTCCTGATAAAAGAAGGGTAGGTAATTTAATTATCTTTGTGCTATAAATGTTACCAGGAATATATAATGTAATATACATATATCGAAATATAACCTTTCGATAATGAAGTTAAACAAAGAATTTGAATTGAATTATATTTTGTTTCCAAACAACTCTTTAAGCAACATAAAATTAGCGACCTTCGTGGTCGAGGGGTAAGGCTCTTGATTTGCAAACTAGAGGTCCCGGGTTCAAATTCCGGCGAGCGCATTTTAAAATTATATTTGACTATGATTATTTCACAGATTTTGCTTTAAAAAAATAAATAATGTGTTTTCGGCACGTTCCTGAGTGAAAGATACTTTCAATATCACCCGGTGTAGACCACCATTAATAATTGAAACGTTGGTTAAAATTACTATGACCGTGGTTGGTGAATAGATCTGAATAGCAAGGTTCTTCTCCACCATACTTTTACCCATCTCTTTCCCCTACTAACATACCCCAGGTTGAGATGCCATAGTCGCACTTGCTCTAGACGATTGGGATCAGTTGAAAAAAACCGTAATCAAGCCATCTATAATGAAATCTCATTTAAATAAAATTTCGTATTTCTTTTTCAGATCCTATTAATAATTATTGACATTTTCATTAAATCATATTGATTTCCAGCGTTGATGGGTAAATTTTCATCGGATGTGGATTAATGCCTTGGGAAATCTAGAGCACGATGTTAACCCGCTCCACTCCGAGAATATAATCAACCTCGTATAAGATTTATATCATTTTATTTATTGTCTCTTTGGTGAAGATATGTTACGGACTAAAAGTTATGTACCGCAAAAAATATTTGGCCCAACCGATGATAAATGTATGACGTGTACAGATTTGTAACGAAGTTGTATATTTCATGACTAAGTAGCTTCTTAGATAGGCACTTTTTAGCAGAAAATAATGAATTGAATAATAAATATTTTAAGCATAGTCGTATTATTTAAGGACATAATCGGCAAGATAATAAATTATTAAAAAGTGATTTTTCAAACATACCTAAGTAAAAATTTATGAATTTCAAAGGAATAATGAATCATAAGCTATAAGCATAAGAATTATAAGCTGTGTAACCAACAAGTTTAAACCTCATTACGCCCATAGTTAACTGTATTTACATTTTCAAATGGGTTCTCAGTCATGGCGCATGCGCTGAATCATTACCGTTTCAAGATGGCGCATCTGTCAGGTGTTGTGGATGACTTGCGCAATGATTTAGATGATTTTAAACAGTTTCATAGTTTGGGTGATTTCGGAAAAATTAAGAAATAATATTTATAAAAGTGAATTAAAAAAAATTTACTCTCTTAAAACGTATATATTACAAAGTAACTAATAGGGAATCACTGGGATTTAAATGAATATACGGATGGTTTCAGCGTAATTGCTTTTTTAATTATTTTTAGTTTGAAGTCAAACGAATCTTTTCTGCAGCTTATCTTTTAAAATAAAATTAATGTAAAATTCACAAGGATATAAAACAACATTTTCTGGATATTTTTTTACGGGCATTGCTTGTGGGTTAGAAAAAAATCCTTTGGGTTGGGATCTTCAGCGAATAAAATATCACTGGATGTTTATGAAGTAGGATTCATCAAAAAGTAAACATTTTCAAATTTTGAGTTGGATGGTATATACCTAAAATGATCCAATCGGCGATGCCATAGCCCAACTGGCTGCGGGCAGTTATGACTCTTATCTACCTTAGCAGTATTCTCGTAAAAAAAAACAAAAGAACTAAAAGATAAGATGTTAAAATACGTGAACCAAAAAAATAGTCTTAAAAATTTTATCATTGAAGACAATATTAGCGGTTCTTAAACGAAAATTAGTGACAAAAAAATTCAGAAATTGAAGTTTGCCATATGCTATAAAAATCATTGTGTTTACATCTGAGAGTTTATATAATTTGCTGCAATTAATACAAATCCGACCACAGAAAAATCTTAGTATCAAAAATGAAATAATTTATATAATTTACTAGCTGCGAAAGCTAAAAAAGATAAAAAGCAGAGTTTTAATACAGTATTCATGCTCTCCATATTATAGTCCTTTACGCTGAAAGCCCAGAATAAACTACTGTATCAAATCTTCCCGGGAAAATGATGACAAATGGCGCGTGTATAACGCCACGCAGAACTGCTGGCAAAAAGCAAAAATAAGGGCTGTTTTTGTCCGCCAGTCCCTCAGGCTACGCAGAACGTGAGCTGACCCCTCTAATCCAATTTTGATTAATCATCTGGTGACGTTTTCTCCAAATATATACACAAGTCCCGACGATTCTGCAAGATTATTACAGGCTTCATGAAAGCCGCCCATGAAGGCCGCCCTGAATGCTAAGGTGAAAATAATGGCACGACTGATTAATGGAACACCCGGTGATATAACTGGTCAGAATTTATTTTATCGGTTTTGTTTGTTTGTGTGATTTTTACTACTTTCTGCTAAGCAGGAATATTGAATTCGCTTTGTACTGAGTATGTCACACAAAGTATGACGTACTTTCAATAATAACAATAATCAATTTTTAAATTATGTTTGTTGTTTATGTGAAACCTAGAGTCCCAACTGCTCCCAACCATCTGGAGCCAGTTATACTATACCCCGATTGGCTTTGTTGTGGGGTTGAAGGAAGTGGGAAGATAAGAGGAAGGTTGGGAAGTACCTGGCTATTCAAATCTGGTCAAGAAACACGTCCACAACCATTTCAATAACGTTTCAATTCTAAATGGTGGTCTTACACCAGGGCTATACTGAGAGTATTTTCCACTCTGGAACGTGTCACAAATATACTCTTCATTATTTTAATGAGTAATATGTAAAATAACATAAATCAATCAAATTAAATTTATTTCTTAACCCGCGACCTTCAGCTTGCTCGTCAAGAGCTTTAGAATAATATAAATATATAGTTGCGACATCAAAGCAATAATTGACTGAATGTGTCAGCTATGTTTTAACGCGATCATTTCGGCATTTCACCGGTCTGTAAATTTGTTTATTTATGTTCCGCTTCCGGTTCAAAATGGTGGCCTTCTTGAATACATGTTTTACCTCGCCAGAGTTCGTATGATCGTGGTTCTAACTTTGAGCTGGCTATATTTTTCTACCTATCAGCCTGAAGAAACGATATTTTAATTAAACGATATAAGTAACTAATTACAAATCTTATAATTTCAGAGGGAATTTTGGTTTTTGAATTATTTAATAAGGGAAAATTAGAAATATGCTACTTTTGGATACGAGGTCTACTTATTGTTCAAAAAACTATTAGTTTATATTTATAGGCAACAAAGGAAATATACCCAACGTATAAATAATACTCTAATATCATTTTCATGAAAAGAAATTCGATTTATTTCAAATAATCAATTAAATCACGGAGAACTCGTAATATTATGCAAAGTCCTGATTTAAGTTTAGAAATACAAAGTTTTTTATATTTAAAGGAATTTTTATTTAAAACCCTTAAATGCATACTGTTGCAAAACTGCAACATACCGTTCAAACCACCTTTAACTCTTTGGTGTATACTTAATGCATGCCGTTTTAGAATTTTTAAGTTCACGGTAATATATTTTATCGAGTGGCATCACCTTTTTTTTCTTTCGCGAATGTCAAATGTCACTTTTTCTTTAACAAAGTGAAGATTCTCGAAAATTGGTTGGAGGTTAGAATTACAGTTTGGTTTTGCTGTTAATATTTTGATTTTCTTAGGTAAGTAGATACAATAATATAATACTTATATGTAATAACTCGTATTTTTCCGGTACACTTATTAGTTTTGAGAATTTTTTTTAGGTTTTTTATTTTTTTTTCATACGTAAATTATTCATATTATTTTTTATTAAATACATGGTGTTGTAAATCTGCAACAATTTTTTTTTAATCAAAAATCATTAAAAAATTACAAAAATAATAAATTCTTTATATTTCCTTGCATATGCATGTAAATATATACAAAATATATTTTTTTCCAGAAAAATTAATAAATCATGCATTTAAGGGTTGAATAAAGCTTTAAAATAAGCCGGGAAAACGCAGTTTTTGCTTGTGTCGGAAGAAATACAATTGGTCAATTTTCATTAGGAAAGGCATGCGGAGCCGCACAAATTGTATTCATCAATGAACCGGGCTGTTCACAGAGACAGACGATTGCATCAGCCGTTAGCCGGTCCACTTGTGATTCGAGCAACGTTCAATTAGGCTTTGCATTGGGGACTGCAATAGTGGAACGGTGGAAACTCAAGGTAAATTGCCATTTCCGACTGCATGCGGCAAGCGGCACTGAGGCGCATGCATTATTATTTCAATGGATAATTAATTGTAACTGCATATCTTTGGTTTGGTAAAATGATATTGTAAGCTCCTTTGAATAGGTTTATAAAAAGTAATATTAATAAAAGCATCCACTAGAAAAAGCCAAAAAATAAATGATTTCGGTAGTTAGCGCACAATCAATGTGAAATATTCCTGCCTAATATGTTATATCATTCAAGTTCCATGAAATTTAATTTTAAAACTTGCTCATAAACGCATAACAAATACATAAATCATATAATAAAAGCTATAAGGTTGGTAATTAAATATTTTTATTAATTAAGTATTTTACTAGTGGACCGTTCATTTGGCTATTTCATTGGTAGATATACAGTGTTTTCCAAGAGGTGTTATTTTGATATTCAATCGTAAAAGATCAATGGTTTCGTTGTTTGTGTGGCACGTAGCGCCGTCTTGTTGAAAGAAAACGTTGTCCAGATCAATACCATCCAATTCCGGCCATAAAAAATCATTAATCATCTCTCGATAGCGATCCATTCATCGTAACTGTTGCTTCAGCCTCATTTTCGGAAAAGTAAGGTCCAATGACTCTGCCTGACCGTAAACCGCACCAAACAGTCACACGTTGAGGATAGAGAGGCTTTTCAACAATAACTCTTGGTTATCCGAACCCCGATTGATAATAACCGACAATTTTGCTTGTTGACGAAGCCACCGAGGTGGAAATGGGCCTCATCACTCAAGATGATTTGCACTTGATTCACTCAAGTGATTTTTAATAATTGCAATGCGTCGTTGAAGCGTGTATCGTTTCATTTTTATTAATGACATAGTTTTTACTTGTCAAATGTCAAAAAATGACAGCTTCAAAAGTATCATCTACCGAAATAGCGGGCTATTCAAAATAAAACCTCTTATTGGAAACCCTTTATTATTTGACTGACTATCCTTTTCAAAAGCGGTAAATTTTTTGATCGATTAGTATGAATATAAGGTGTCTTTATATGGATATTATAATTTTTCACTAAAATTTCAAAGGTAAATTTCTTCATTTGAAAGGCAAATATTTTTTGTAGAAATAAATTCATCTTTACAAACCCTACAATTATAATATCCCGTCACATTTAACCGGTTTGCGATAGTACATCAAAAAATTCAAATGCTCTAGCTTACTTAATTTTATCAATAAGTGTGGGAAATTCTAAAGGTTGAAATTAACACATAAATTTATTATTTCAAAGAAAATTTAAATTTTGCTTGTTTATTTATTTATTTTAGATTGAAAACAAAGCGTAGTTTGATTTGTAATACTAACCTTATTTTAGGAAACTAATATGGTTTTTTCGAATGACATAAATACATTATGAAGGTAGGTAATGTTGCGTCTTAATCAAATGGGAAGAAAATAGGTGGTATTTAATGATGAAAAAAAATAAGGCATACAAATAATCTATAATTCTCTCCGATTCCGTAGCATTTCAACAAATATAGCCTGTTACAATCTTCCAATTTGCAGTAAATAAATAAACGTGGCTTGTATGACGGAAAAAAGATAAGATACTCTCTGGCTTAGAATTTGTACCATAAAAATAACGTTCAAAGCGGCTTGAAGTAGCTAATCTTCTTCCGCCTTAATGCGATGTTTTTATTTAAGTGTTTTGAAATCAATGTTAAAGTTATATCTGATATTTAGAGTGCCAATACGAGGATAATATATTTTTTCCTCGGCGAGGTTTTCAATTTTACCATGGAGATTATGTTATTAAATCAAATCAATTATTTTTACGAACGTAAGCGTTAATACCCTATCACAAACGATTCACTACTTAAATAATAACAATGATATAGATTGAAATACACTCAATCTATGTTATTATTGAAGACAGTATTAGTGATTCTAAAACAAAAAATGAAAACAGAAAAAACGAGGTGTCCCGGCAAGACAAGGGTCATCATTTTTCGGTTTCAAATTTTTGCCAAGAATCGCCAATATTTTCTAAAATAATTAAATATTACAATTTGCGGATTTACTATCTATACATACTATACTATTGTATTGTTTTTAACGTCCTCCCTGGGCAAAACCAAAGGAAAGAAGCCAGATAGATCTTCTTACCTCAGTTCTTGTTAACGGATTAATATTTTGCTCGTTTGATTTGGCTCTTCTCGCGGTTTATCAACCCTTCAATCTTAACGAATTAATATGTCACGTTGTGTCAATTTTTTTGTTTCGACAGGGATTAATTCATTGAAGGATCCTTTTAATTGGTTGTGGTAACTTTGGTTCTTTTTAGATGAGGCGTGTTACATTCTGTATGGTTTGAAAATAAGACAATGGCCGACTACCCTGATTTTAACTACCTTTTCCTACCTTGTTTGCTCGCCCAAACGTTTCCGGTTGCTGCAATTGATAATGTGCTAATATAATGAGACAATTAATTACAAATTAAGTACATGAAATTCACTATAGACAATTCAATTCAAGATGCACAAGATTCTAAGTTAATGATTTGACTATGGATTGTTAGTTTTGTGAGTTATTTCTATGAGTAGGTATTTTCGGGAATAGCTAGAGACAAAACATGTGTTGCTTTCGATTGGTCTCCGTCCAAATCCCACCCATCAACGTGACCAGCTCGAGAGCAGCCAAGTTGATGGTCCAATCCCAACACCTCCAGAAATGAATTGAATATCGCTCAGCGACAGATGAGATAATGACATGTTTTGCCTCCTGCCGGAGGGTGATGAAGGTGGAATGTGGGTCCTTGGTGGTAGCTGTTGATGTTGATGTTGATGATGAATGATGAAGATTCATCTTATACCGTTAGTTACAAGGAGCTTCTCTGGTCCGGTGGCATGACAGCCTGGTGTCAGGAACCATTTGGGCCACGTGGGTAGCGCGAGGTTTAGGTCGCGTCAACCTCCCCCAAATCGATGATGAGTTGAGCTTCGCCAGCATGCCGAAAATTAGGAGTCCACTCTACTAACCTCAAACATAAACATATACTGAAGTGGTTTGCATCAGCAACGTCAGGAGTTCGGGAGTCCCGTGAACACCCCTCTGGTTTACGCTCGTAAGGATAATGATGAATTCAGCTTCAGTTTGTTCGACTTCGCCTCTGCAGTCACGCTACTCCAAATAGCTCCTGGCTCCAGTCTATACAGCTTCCCGTTCCAGTAGAGGTAATGACACATATTTATCATATGTACAATACAGAACATACTTCAAGTCTTTCGTCCACACTCAAAATAGTCATGTCAATATTTAATTTGAACGGGGCGTCCATCCGACATAACGAATGTTTCCTAGACGGGAGGTTTTACCCCACTTCAAAGTCATGGTCATTCGCTCTATCGTTTGTTACCCTCCGTTCGCTTCAAATATCAAAGAATGGTAGAAATTGATATCCTCGACTTCCGGCGCTAAGGATCAGGGATACTGGAATCATCAGGTGGTGAATCTGAAATCATCCGATCTCCGTCAGCTCAAACGGTTTCAGTCGGAGTCAATTTCCAACCTAATTCTGGATGACTTCTCCTCCTATAGTGGGGTAAGTACTTATTGGATTTGACAGGAAGGACGTCAGAAATCGCCGAGACAACTTCATATTCGTCACGATCCCTTCGTTCTGTCAGCGAGAAAATCCTCCTCACACGCCAGCCAAGAATAGCATAGCCCTTATCCGCTTTGTTCCTTCGTCTACCAGCTAACTCAAGTAGGAAAGCCCACTAGCAATTTTCGTTCCCTTCGATCTGAACTCAGTGAAAGCGTCCTCTCACCAGCTGAAAATACTCGAAACAGAGGTCTATTCCGGGTGACTATCTAAGGCTGGTCCGCCAACACCTTCGACAGAAACCGGTGCTTGTACGGGAATAACTCAACCACACCAATAGCAGGGGAAAAAGCCGGCGCTGCTATACTAAAATAGACGTTATATCGGTATCCAGGGTTATCGACTTTGCTAACACAAGAGTCCCTATTAGGCAAGCCAAATTACAAATTTCGTTCCCTTCGCTTTTGTCGCTTTGGTAAGATAGGACAGCCTACGGAAAATTCGTACACTCCGTCCCCGTCAAACTTATGAAAAATGAAAATCTCACTTCATAGAATAGGAATGCCAGACAGATGAATTCTCCCGGCGGCTAGCTGTAACCCGCTGCGTTATCCCGATTCAAAAATGAATGAAAAGAGTGATGTTTGAATAAGTTATATTTAATTAAATATATTTTATGAATTCCGTATAACCTAATCGTTAAATATTATTACTGGAGAATTATTAAATCATCTTAAATTGCAGAAAACAAAATTGTCTAGCTCATAAACAATGTCTATTGTTGAATGATCTTAAGCGGCTTCAGGGTAATCGCTCTTAGTCCTTTTGTAATCGCCAAGACCCGGTCACTTCAATGCATTAGGTGATTTATGGCCTCCCTTGCTAACAGGTCCGGACCTATAGTGCTCAAGTTAAATACCCTTACTTCAAAATACAATTGGACTATTCGGTTTACATTAAGGAAATAAGTGTTAATAATTAGATTATAATAGACTTACCGATACATCTTAGTGTCAACAATCCAAATAATTATAAAAAAACAAACACAGTCACATGCAGAAAACTCATGCTGTTAGAAAACCGCACCTTCTACACTAAAAGATTTTAGCCGTGTTTGCGTCCCGACGATTAATTCTTGTTGACGCGCTTCTTAGTTTTTACTAACTCGCCTATCTTAAAACGCTGACCGATCCTGATTATTCCTGACCGTCTCCCACCGTTTTCAAAACCTGACTATCAAAACTGACTACCCGCCCGCGCTCCTTAACCACGACTATCGACTTGCTTCTTCCGACCTTCAACGCTGACTGTCCCGACCGTCTCCCCGCGCTTTCAAATCCAGACTCCCAAAAACAGACTACCCGCCCGCGCTCCTTAACCACGACTATCGACTTGCTTCTTCCGACCTTCAACGCTGACTGTCCCGACCGTCTCCCCGCGCTTTCAAATCCAGACTCCCAAAAACAGACTACCCGCCCGCGCTCCTTAACCACGACTATCGACTTGCTTCTTCCGACCTTCAACGCTGACTGTCCTGACCGTCTCCCCGCGCTTTCAAATCCAGACTCCCCCTTCTCAAACCAACCCCCCAAATCACCATATGCGATTTCTAATTTATGTTCTTTTGAATTCTGAATGCTTTTTGTTTTCAAAAGACAGAAATGCACTAAAGGAACACATCAATTATGGCCCTAGAACCTGTCACATTAATTTTAAATCGTTTCAAAACCAATAAATTGTTACTTCTCCAGTAAAGTCTAATTCTTTGTTCAAAGGATGAAACTTGACTACCCCCAGTCCAGTGGCGTGTTGGCCCACCAGCATTTTAGCTCGGCTTACTATTATCAACCACCATCACGGAGGTCTCTGCCGATACAGTGCATGTTCCCATTTTTTTTTCTCTACCCTAATAAATCTAAACACTTGTTTCTAAAGCAGCTTTAAGGCCAACATCTGGTAAACTCCTACTTCGTGAAATCAACTGAAAATTTCTTTCCCACCATAATAAATCAACAATAAAAAAAATTTATCCCAGGGCGAGTCCATCACACTATTATGTACTTGCCTAAAACAACATGTATTCATCACCGTTGTTTGCAATTCATCAGAACTTTTAAATTGATGCGTAATGAACAACTATGTGTGAAACTTTGAATTACACATGAATTCAATATTGCAAAGAATTTGTAAAATAATCGATAAATCTTGTATATTATTTAAAAACTACAAGCAATATCGTACATCTACATTATACGATGCATTGTAAAACATACGTTAATCCCCTTAAACGCAAGATACGGGATAACTTAAATTTTAATCCAGGTACAAAGTTTCGCGTTTGTAAAATCTAAGTTTCGAGTTCTAGTTTCCGAAGAGGCAAAGTCACTAAAGCCTTACGGACTCCTCCCTCCCCTATCTCAGATTTCCCACCCTTTCCTCCCCTATGACATTAATCCTGGGCCACAAAGGAAAGGCCGAATAGTCCCGCATCTTCCACAGTTTTGTCTCTACTCATCCTCTCTGTCATTCGTATCTCTTTAAGTGAGAATGATATTTGCTTTGTTTTGGGAGAGGCAGTTTAAATGGACCTTTTGTGACTTTATCAGGATAAATCCGGAATGAGAGATCACGGCTGAAGAGATTTTTGTTGTTTTAAAAGTTGTGGCAGATAATCAGATGTTTCACTTGGATATTAATATGTAGAAAATAATATTCACATTTTACAGAACTGTCATTAAAATCATGGTTTAAACTTAGTTAAATTTTGATAGGTTGAAAAGCAGAATTCTGGATGATGAGCAGAAAATTACTGGAATTGCAATCTAAACCGATTTTACAGGAAATCCTTAATCGCAATCTAAACCGACTTGAAAATAAATCTGGAATCGCAATCCAAAACGATTTGAAAAGAAATCTGGAATCGCAATCTAAGCTGATTTGAAAGAAAATCTGGTATCGTCAATTAGTACAACGAAGATCAATCAAATTGATTAGGTAAAGAATTTTGATTTTTTTTAATTTGTTTGCAATTTCACCGGAAGTAATATAGAAAGTTTTTAGAAACATAGAAACGTTTTCAACACACTGAGGTATCTATCGTTTTATCCCTTCAGTGATTCTATAAAGTTGATAGATTATTTCCAAATATTAACATTTTGAGGCTTTACAAATGGAAATGTATTATTTTTTTCTGTGGAAATAGAACAAAAAGCATGCAAAAATTGTTCGTTATTTAAATATAGATAAAAACATCGTCCATCACACATAATCAACCCCAAATTCTCCCACCACACAAAGCGTTAATCTTTACGAATTCACGAATATTCTCAACAAGGAGTAAAACTGAGAACAACGATAATAGGCACAGTGCCATACCAATGTTGTATGATTGGCTCAAGTGAAAGCGTCCGGACAGGCGCCTCTGGTTGGCGAGGGACCAACAGAGATCCGGACACCCAGAGAACCCGGACACCCCCGAGAACTCCGGACACCCCGGACGCCCGGATGCTGAGCACCGTGCATATATCATCCCCTAGACCTCGTGCCCTCTCACCAAAGCAGATAATGTTTCAACGGGAATATTTTGCATGCACGTTTCTCGGCGTATAGCACTTCTATGTATACGAATTATTATTTGTTTGACTCGTAAATTATTTCCCTCAGACTGCGGAGATGTTTCTACGCGCCGTTATAGCGGTTTGTTTCGGTATAAACTGGTACGATATTAAGGTACGTGTTTAAATGAAAATTACATGGTGAATGCAGTATTTTGATATTTAACAATGTTTTATTCATAAAAAACAATATTTACAGTATTAACACTTTATTTTATTTAAAAATCAATGAAAAATTAAATACTAGATAGTCTGAGCATTTATTTTCGAACAAGGCAATTCTTTCTTATCACTTTGTTATAAAAAGTCAGCAAATTAAGATTTTAACAAATTCCGTCAGCGAAACTTTTCTATCAAACGTTTTGCTCATAAATATTCCTTCAGTTATTTAAATTCTCAGTTAAACAGAGCGATTCTGAAGTCACTAGCTATAATATGATGTAATAGTTTTAAAAAGATGTGGAAAGGAAATTTTCTAACTTTAAGAACTACATTAAAGTACTTTGGTTTATCTTAATGATTTAACTCAACACCCAGTATTTGCGTTGTCTGCCAAAATTTACGAATACGGGTAGCACGTTCTACTGATTTAACACCCATGGAAATATTAGTTTGGGGAATCATTTAGTCTGAGACACATTATGGAATAATAAAAGATCATTATTGTTACTGAAACTATGTTTAGGAGAGTACCTGAAATGCTTGGTCATGTGTTGTGAGAAGGTTTGTAAATTAAAAACCACGTACAAACTAATTTAAAACAAATTTGTTTTTTGTGAAGTAATAAACAATTTCGCAACTTTTGAATAGAATATTGTTAAAAAATTAATAATAATACGAATATTTTTAGGAAATAACAATTCGATTCAACAGTATTCTTATACAGGACCATAATAATAACTATTTACATTGTGGAAAACGTCAAAAGATGTAATAAGGCTAATTTTTTTGTCAGTCAAAGTTTCAATATTTCATGTGTTCTGACAGCATCGACATTTTTATTTGATGTATTCGTATTATATTTTTTGAAAATAGTGTCAAATAAATGTCACAGTGCTTTGACATTTATGTTGTAGACATATAAAGAATAAGTTGACGAACAGCAATGGAACGATACACACCTGAAGAACGATGAATTATTGTTACTGCTTATTTGACCAATTTCCGGTATTTTATTTTGAAGCAGAGTGAATTTCAGTGCGCAAACAATTAAACGTTTGGCTGAGTGTCTCGACAAACCTTGAAATAAACTTTCCGTCTAAACAAATCCCTTTTTTTTCTAAGAAAATGGCAGTTAATTCACATAATGAGATTACTTTTGCCACATTTGCTTTAAAACAACAGATCGGAAATCGGTCAAATAAGCAGTCACAATAATTCCGCGTTCTTTAGGTGTGTATCGTTCCATTGCTTACTGTCAACTAATTTTTATCTGTCTAAAACATAAATATCAAAGCACAATGACATTTGACACTATTTGAAAAAAAAATTGGAACATTCACATTATGACATTACTTTTGCCCCACGCCTAAAATGTATCAATTCAATAATAAGTTTCATTTTGCAATACAAATTTATTTTCGTAAAACTCATTTTATAAAAACCCTGTCACTCTGCGTAGCAGAAAAGTTCCTTCGGTACAAAGAAAAGTTTTCATTATTTTCGAAGTTCAATCAAATAAATAATGAGATGTTTTGACTTATAAAAAGTTTGCGCAACTTAAAAGATCGGATGCTGTTTTGTTTGCTTGTTTACGTTGCTAAAGAATCAATCATCTTCAAGTTAACATATTCTCATAATGAACATCGAAGGCTACAAAAGGAATCAAGTAGGTTTGATGAATAAAGTCAGCTTTAGAGATAACTTTATTTGAAATCATTATCTGAAAATTAAAATAACGTACAAATAATGACGTTCAAGATGATATTTCCTGCACAAACCGTTCACAATAATTATTTTTATTTACCTTATCACTTAATATACTATCATTCGCACATAAAAAATGTGATTATTTAATTAGAATCCACTTTACACATCAATATTATTCTTACAAAATTCAACAGCAAGAAGTTAATTAAGAAAAAAGTTTGTTAAGTCCCACTAATGCCTAAATAAAATACCATAAGTTCCCAAACATTGTTACTAAACCTACCTTGCACACTAAAAAAAATCGTTACTTTGTTGTTTGAAAAAGTCATCCACATTTTTTTACTTCAAATTACTTCAGGAATCACTGGTTAAGGTTTGTCAGGTGCGTATCTCAACACAATGTGTAGAGAAAAACTAAGAGAAGTGTTTTGTGAGCGTATACATTTGCCATTTTCTTACTATAATATCGAAGAACTTTCTTAAAAAGATAATTTAATTGGCTTGTCTGTGATCAGGAAGCCAATGGTCTTTTGTTTATTGGCGACATCAATTTTCTTTAAGATCGTCAATGTTTAGATCACACTTAATCTGTTTTACAATACACCGATACATTTTTCTATGATACCTACTTTTTTCGAATACATTTCTGTATTCTTCGTGGCTGTCAATACAACCACAATATAAATAAAATTAACATTTGAATTGTTTAACCAAAGTTTTGTTTTTGAATGTTTAGTTAGATTTGTGCAATTTTTTCATACATCTAGAAAGACATAACGAAGTTGTTATTTACATTCAATGATCATTTAGCAGGCTTTAGCTTTTTTTCATTCCTCACTTTAACACCGTTACAAATGCCAATAAATCTGTAAACCTCATTCCACCAGAATGAAAAACTTGAAAAAGCCTTGTTCTGATTCATGTAGATAAGTGATTTATATGGTCTGGAAGGTGGCACTCTCCTCGTGATGAATAGCAGCGAGGTTATTGCAAATTTTGAATGATGGTCCGTCCATCGCAGGTGACGACGCCGCTGACGCTGTGTACGTGGATTATAAGTAGATTGATCGACAGTCTCATGGTCTACTGCCACTTGTAGCGAGAAAGCTCTGACGGATAAAGCTCTAAGAGCAAAGTCAGGTCTGGGCTTTTTGAAAATGGAAAGATGCTGTCAATAATAAAATGGCGCCACATTGTGTACGAAAGAAATGATGAAAAGATTTGTAAAAAATCGCTTCTTTTAAAAAATGTTGACTTCCTTCGAAAAATACACACATCGTCAGTGAAATATTATATTGCTTAAAGTGATGTATTGGTAAACATTATAATAGTAAGTGATTTCTAGTGGTATTTTACGAAAACGTTTCCATTGAATAATAAAATATTTTAAAAACCTTTTATAAATTAACCCAAAAAAATTACGGAGTAACGAAAATTAACCAAATACAAATTATTTTGAACATCGACATTAATGTTAAAAATAAATTCAAAAGATAGCTTTAAAAAAAATGGTTATTAACAATATTTGATAGACAACATACATATTTTTTTAAGAAAGACAAACATTCGCGGGTTACGAATAAGCTGACAATATTTGAAAATCTTCTACCACCACCAAACCCAAACGCGATGTCAACTCAGCCTTATAATTATTAATACAATAATTTTATAATAATTTATATTATTTTTAATTGTTTTTTTTTTTAATAATAACTTATCACCGCTCATGGTAATAATAGTTTTGTCCATATATACTTATTTGTCTGTACTTGCTCATCTACTCATAAAAAATTATTAATTTTCACTATACGTTTAACCTGACGAAGAAATCATTGGTTTTGAAACATTTCGATTATTTAGATTAAATAGTGGTATATGGAAAGTTATTTATTTTCATTAAATATAAAACATGTTTTCCTTTAAGTAAAAATGAAAGGGTCAGTGTATTTATTTATTTATTAACACCCTATCGGGCTTTTACATAGTAAGTTGACAGTATATGTATGTAAGTGTAACATGTACCTGGATAAAATAGCTAAATATAATTTACTCATAAGGTATTTAGAAAATAATATGGTGAAGTAAATCAAAGTGTGAAAGCAAGACCTTTTTTTAAAGCTAATAAATAATGAACTTTGATAACTAGCAAATAGGTCTAAAATTAGTTGCCTAACACCAAATATATCAATAAGTTTACAATATTTGTAATGATTTCTTGGAATTGGTGAATACATAGAGTAGTTAGTATTGAGGTTATTGTTACATTTAAAAGTGTCTTTATGAAGATGTATGGTGAGGATGAAGTCGAGGGTACATCTGAGGACACACCTGAGGGTATATAAACGAACATTTATGAAATACATGTAGAAAAAAATCATAATTTTTTCGAATAACAGTTTTTTTAGCGCGTGCAACCATAGCTCCTGACATAATATTTTCATAATTTAATCAAAATTTCATACATTTTGATTAATATAATCATTTTTTTAAATTGTCTAAATTAAAAAAAAAATGTACAATCCCTTTGTATTCAAAGATACATTATGCTGAAAAAGCAAATAAACTATTTTATTAAAACTAGTATGTTAAACAAATCATTTTAAAGAGTACTCGTTTGAATATATTTATGCACACCCATTGAAATTTCAAAAAAGTTTTTCCAATTGGTTTGGAATACCCGCCCGCAGTCCCCTCATACCCCGAAAATGTCCAAAGATACAGACTTTCATTCAATTCGACAATGTTATTTTTGTTTGTTTTTTTTTATTATTTCATTCATCAGCTTCACAACAAAAACAAAATTATTATTAAATCAAATTATTATTTATAGTACATCCAAGCAATGGCCTTTTTAAAATGATTTAACTGTTTGTACCTATCTACTCGCTTCGGAATGCTCTGTTCGCTCTTCGCTACGTTCACTGCTACATGGCAGGAGTGCGGCCGGCTTTGCATACATTAGTAGGTGGATCGCCGTGCGAACCGCCACGTGTTGGCTAACACACTATACATTAATACCAGCACGACAAAACACTAAGTTTAAGTTCAGCAAATGTGCAGTTAATCTTATTTGTTGAATTTAACTGGTGTTGTTCTAAGGATCATCCAAACAAGATTTTTTGACTATATTATTTTTTGTCTACGAAATTTGTTTAGTTTATTGTTCTTGTTTTTGGAGATGATGAAGAGTTTTTATTTGCAAAATTTGTTACTGGACTTTAAATCAAAAATCAAAGAAATATTCGTAATTAGAATGGGATGACAGCTGAAATTAATACCGGATAGAGGAGAGGCGTATTTATCGTACCCAGTACCCAGTACCCAGTACCGGGTATTATCATGCGGTACTTTGTACTTGTGACAAATCTTCAAAATTCCCGGTTCCTAAGTATTTGTCAATATCACAGGTCATGAAATTAAAAATACTTGTTTAAAGTACCGGTTGGAAAATACTCATAAGTATTTTATACTGGGACTGAGTATTTTTATTAATTCTTTTTTCTTTGAGTATTTTGAACCGGTATTTTTAACAGGTATTTTTTTGTACCTGTACTCACTGTACCCAGTAACGAAAAATACTGACAGGACCCACCTCTAGTACAGGAGCGTTTTAAGAGGGTCAAAATAAAATAAAAATTTAGTTTTTTTTCCTGCATTAGTTTTCTAGCATATTCTTCATTTGGGTATATTTATCTTAACCGTATACATTAATTCTCATTTTTTTTGTATTTAAAAAATATTATAATCATTTGGTTAAAGTTAATCAAGTACGTCCCTTAACGTCTAATATGAAACGTTGTTTTACATATTATTTTTATGTTTGTTTCTACAAAGTAATAATATATATGTACAAACTATAGTCTAGACAAACTATTATCAACGTATGGCCAACAGATTGCATTCACCGGTTGGTCGACAATGCATTTGACTAATGAACATGATGCTGCGTTAGACTGTGCACATTCAACAACAACAATCATCACAAGTCTGACGTTTGTCATTTCGCTCCCTATTAATCTTATATTTTCTTCTAAAAACATCGACCCTTATCCTAAAATTTTAATACCAGCTGATAATATTCATAGAAGTGCATTAAAATACGAAAGTGAGTGTTTGTCTGGAGTGTAAAAAGTGCTAAATCTAGAGTTTTAGTTATTCTTCAAAAATCTTCAAGCTACCCACAGTATTGTAATCTATTGCAGCCGCAAGCCAAACATAAGATGGATACAACATGCAAATATTGCGTTAAGCAGCTGAAACTGGCTGAGTGTATAAAGTGTTCAACCTGCAAATGCACCATCCATTTCGAATGCGCTGATATTTCGGCAAGTGTTTTTAAACGCATGTCGCAAGGTAAAAAGGATGCGTGGAAGTGCAATAATTGTATCCAAACCCTGGACAATTTAGATACCCAATCCTGCTCCTCAGATCAAAGCAACATACTCCTAACTGTTGAGATCAGAAAAATGGCACTACAAATAGAAAAAATGAGCAGTAAAATGGCGGAATTCGAAAAAGTCATCATTTATAATAATAATGTAATGGAAGATTTTTCAAGTAATATGAAATCTATAAACGAAAAATTAGCTAAAATTGATAAACTAGAAATGGAGGTCTCAGAATTAAAACAAACAGTTTACATGTTAGAGAGGGGAAACGACGAAAGGGACCAGGAACTTCTATCCAACAATATAGAAATACATGGAATGCCTGAGACCACCAACGAGAATCTACCTACCATGATGTCGAATATCGCTACAGTCATTGGATGCCCTCTCCATCAAAGCGACATTGAATACGTTAGCAGAATCAGTAAGCGCCATCGTACACAAGCCACGACAGATGGACGTCCGGGTAACATAATCGCCAAATTCACCTCCCGCAAGAAGAAGGACGAATTTATCGCAGCCATCAAGAAAAGAAAAGGAATCACTACCAAGGCCATCGGGATGGTTGGAGCTGACCAGAGGATCTTCGTCAACGACCATCTCACGCGGAAGAATAAATCTACATTGAGGTGCGCTAAAGCCTTTAAAAACGAAAACAACTATCAGTTTTTATGGATAAGAAGTGCAAAAATCTACCTACGGAAAAACGAAACATCACCACCCATACACGTCTCATGCGAATTACAGCTAAAAAACCTTATCTAACTACCATTGCAATGTTAAACCACCTATCCTCTCATAACTACTATTTTTTTCGTATTTTTTTTCAAAATTTTTTCAACATCACCCTTTTTACATTAACCCCACATGCTAATAATTACACTAACTGCTCACTACTACATTCTATAATATACTCACTCACTTTAATTGATAATAATAGTATGTTGTGCTTTGCTAAGCCCAGTGGACTCATGACTAATAACATAACTCTAGAATATAATATTCTTAAAATATATTCTACAGAAACCGAACATAATAATGTAATTACCGAAAATTCTCAATGCATGATTCATTAATAATTTTTTATCAAAATTCAAGAGGTTTGCGCTCGAAAACACTGGAATTTCATCAAAATATACTGCTCAATAATTATGATTTGATCTTCATTACCGAAAGTTGGTTGGTTGATAGTATCCGAGATGAGGAATTATTCGATAATCGCTATTCTGTTTACAGAAATGATAGGGATATACACCGCACTAGCAAATCAACTGGCGGAGGCGTACTCATAGGAATTAAAAAAGAATTTTTTGTTACCCCTCGCTCTTGGAAATCAGACGCTGAGGATATCTGGATAACTGTCAATACATCAAAATCGAATCGTCATTGTTATAATATTCATATGTGCTGCGTGTATTTACCTAGCGTCGGTCCAAAATTAACATCTTCAGAAAGATTAGCATTATTTACTAGTCATACCAATACTATTTCTGACTTAACAATTCGTTTTCCCAATGACAAGTTTTTAATCATTGGCGACTATAACATGCCCAATATCGAATGGAATAATCAACAAATGCCAAGTAATAGAGATCAATGCGCACTCGCGTTACTTAACTGCTTATCTTTTGCAAATTTAACCCAATTTAACCATTTACCTAACAAATACGGTCGAATTTTGGACCTCGTCTTTTGTAACACTTCAGTTAATGTGTCGCTTGCCGACCACCCATTAGTTAAAGAAGATGCTCATCATAAATCATTGATTGTAGAACTAGAATTTCCATCCACTACTGCAACCCTCTCAACTCCTCGAACAATAAAATTATTCCATAAAGCAGATTATGCAGAGATCAATGAGAGACTGAAAGAAACCGACTGGTCAACCGTTATAAATGCACCAGATGTAAATACAGCATTAAATTCGTTTTATGTTATAATTGAACAGATTATCGAAGCGTTTATTCCTAAGAAAGTTGTGAAATCTGGAAAATACCCACTATGGTACACGGCAGCCTTAATAAAAATAACAAACGAAAAATTAAAATTCTTTAGAAAATGGAAGCGCCATCGGAACCCCCTTGATTATCTCTCATTTTCATTGCTTCGCAAAAGGCAAAAAACAGTCGCTTCAGCAGCTTACAAAACCTACATTTCTACAATAGAATCCGGTATACAGCACAATGTTAAAAAAATTTGGTCCTACGTCAATTCTCAAAGAAAATCTCCTGCCATCCCTGATCATATGATTTACGGTGAAAAAACTGCTAATGACAGTGGAGGAGTAGCCAACTTATTTTCTGAGTATTTTGGATCTGTATTTTCGAATGCTCAACCTGCACATACAAGCAATGCCAGTCTTTGCTCTAATTCAAATAGCATAATCAACTCAATCGAGATCAATGAAGACATCACATTCAAATACCTTAAGTCCATTGATATCAAAAAGAGACCAGGGGATGATCAACTTCCAGGGATCTTCATAAATTATTGTAGTAAACAATTGACACCCCCCATTTTTGTTATTTTCAAACTATCGCTATCCGAAGGAACATTTCCCGACAAATGGAAAACAGCCCTGATTACCCCAATATATAAAAATGGCAGTAAAAATGATGTCTCGAACTATCGACCTATATCCAAATTACCGATACTAAGTAAAGTATTGGAAAAAATTGTTTACGATCAATTATATTCTACTATCTCACCCTCACTCTTAAATAATCAACACGGCTTCATGAAAAATCGCTCAACAACTTCAAATCTTGCATTTTTTACAAATTTTCTTCATGCTCAAATGGATATGCGATGCCAGGTAGATGCCATTTATACGGATTATTCTAAAGCATTTGACCGTGTTAATCATTATATTCTTTTACAAAAGTTATTAGGTCTAGGAATTCACGGTGACCTCTATAGATGGATCGCATCATACGTCAATAATCGGCACCAAATCACGGTTGTCAATGGTTTTGCATCTTGCTTAACGGAAATCATCTCAGGTGTGCCCCAGGGATCGCATCTTGGACCACTCTTATTTAATATTTATATAAATGACATTTCCGTATGCTTTAAAAATAGTTACTTTGTTTTATACGCAGATGACATGAAAATTTATAAAGCTATACGTTGTTTATCCGATTGTATGGAATTGCAAAGCGATCTTGATAATTTGTGCGTATATTGTGAATCAAATTTATTGTCCTTAAACATATCTAAGTGTCACTCGATTACATTTACTAGAAATAAAAACAAAATCATCTATCCATATAACTTGAATAACAAACCTTTACAACCTATGTCTACGTGTAAAGATCTAGGTGTTTACTAAGATAGCAAATTAATTTTTGACAAGCACATTGAACACATTATTTCTAAATCCTACAGAATGCTAGGTTTCTTATTAAGAATATGCAAAGTTTTCAAAAGTGCTAAGACTCTGAAAATTTTGTTTTGTTCATTGGTCAGAAGTCCACTGGAGTATGCTTCCACAATATGGAATCCTCAATATAAGGTATACATAGATTTAGTAGAAAGTATACAGAATAAATTTTCGAAACATTTACTCAAGAAATACAACAATACTACAAATAATATGTTAACTTTACAAAAAAGACGCACATTGTCAGACCTGTTGTTTCTACATAATCTGCTAAATAATAAAATAGATAGTCTCGAATTACTATCCGTCATTGGTTTAAATGTTCCAAGGAGGCGTACCAGAAAATAATTTTTTTTGGGCAGTAGGAAACTATAAAGATTTAGAATTTATCTTCCTAAATGTGATACGTTCCTCGGTGGGACAGATTGAGGAGTAAGGCTTCATATAATGTAAATTCAATCAGAAAAGTGTGATTTGGAAATATTTTATTATATTATTATTTTTTCACTATAATATAACCAATATACGACTACCATGATACGGTCATGGTACTACCATTATATTATAGTAATCGAGAGAAAAAAAGTTTATACGCAAACTTAATTTTTTTTTTCAAATTAATTCAAATCTCAAATTTCGTTAGTATATTAAATCGAACATCTAATAACAATAAAAAAACCTGGGTAGGTAAGTAGGTACCAAAAATATTTAAATTCTTTACGATTCTTAACACATTTCCACGTGAAAAAAATGTTCTAAACTACCGCATCGTTTTATTCTATTCAAAAATGATTGATCTCTCGATCGCATGCTGTCAAATCGGGAACGAGTTACCTGTAATAGTGTCAAAACCTAATTATTATTGTTAATTGGAATGTTAATGTCCGCAACCATTATTGATCATGGCCGCAAATTGTCAATTCATCGTATGCCAGGAGGCCAGGGCGGCCGTTTCATAAATCAATTGGCAGATATCGATTTGTCAGCTAATATGGGCAGATTGATTAATCGCTTCGATTATCCCTTTATCAACAGACGCTTTGTTGGATCAATGTCTTTGTTTCTTTTGTAAATAGACCCTTGACTTTACAAACGCTGTCAAGCATTATACGATGTGGTAGATAAACTTAGAAGCCTACTTCAAATAGGAAGAAGATTTTTTAATAACAGGTTGAGTAGTAAGGGGTTGCCTTGTTTCTAGTTATTAGATCATAATTTTCAGCAAGCAGTATGGTAGGGCTAAGTACATGGTTTCGAAACGAAGTTTTTCTACTGTTGAAATAAAAATAAATAAACATCTGAGACCTTTTTAACTAGGTACTTGGTATTTACACCTCCTTTCAACCATTTAAAGTAATATTCTCAACTTTAAATAAATTGTTGGCAATTTATAAAATAATGCTTTTTATTCCAACTTGGTTTTTTTATGCGTACAGTAAAAAAAAACAATAACATGAAAAAAATATTTTTTATAAATAAGCTGAACAAAACGTTTGAAAGAGGAGGGCGGCTGGGTTCAATTTAAGAGGCGGGTTTGGGTACCGCCACCCCATGAGCCTTTTATTGGATAACCAACACCCTTGCCATAGGTCACATTTGGTGACTTAGCATGGGTGCCCTGGTTAGTGGAATGAGGTTTTTTTAGGTCTTATCGGAGTTGCGTTTGCCCAGCTGCTGCGTGGTGAGCCGAGTCGAGAAGTAATGGACTCTCCAAAGCCGGACTCTCTCGACCCATCGCTTTGCACCTTAGTGGGAGGGATGGATTCATATATCCGTCATTCCTGGACTCATTGACCCCCAGATTCCTACCCACCTACATACCTTTTTTCTTCCCTGAACTTCCTCTGCTTCCTTTAGTTAAAAAGACCCAACACACAGCATCAACAAAGATAGCATATGCATGGAGCTTATGTAAAAAAGCACAAACCGACAAAGCACTACTAAATTAATTAAATAAATTAATATAAATTGAGATTTTAAGAAAATGCAATTTACTGGCAAGTCCTGTCATGTAAACATTTAACAAATATATTTTTTCCATCTTTTTAATGAAAGTCAAACGTAATCAAAATCATTAGCTATTTGTTGTTATCAAAAGATTTGAAAATGAATGCAATGTGATTATTACTATAATACTTTTTGAATAGGTTCAACTACCTCTATTTAAAATCCTGTGGGTGATTACAAAAGGTCATCTAATTCCTATTTTAGCCTAGCCTCGTGCGCTGTTTTGCTCCGAGCACCTCTCACTACAAAGGGGATAAATGTGTAAGATAGATAATGGAGCTATCTTCAGTAAGCGGTTTATAAGGGACTTCGGGGATATTGGGGATAGCCAGCGCCATCACGGATTAGTGCTGGAAAAAAACAAGAAGAAGTGATGTGTAAACTGGTTAATGGAGTCAGCCGCTTTAAGGGTTAGAACCAGTGGCCAAGGGAGGTTAAAATAAAGAAATTCTTTTTTTTTTTAAATCGTAACCCATCTTTATCATAATACATGGAAATTTCCTGGCTAAGCGGGATATAAGTATATTTTTTCGTCTTTCTTACTTTATACTTTTAATTTCGTCAACTGATTAAATTGGTTCAAGCTGTTGAATTCATCCAATTTTATTGATTTTTTTTTCAATTCACTGGTTGACATCAGACCAGTTTTTTCTATTCACTGATTGACATCAGACCAGTTTGTTCTATTTACTGGTTGACATCAGACTAGTTTTTTCTAATCACTGGTTGACATCAGACCAGTTTTGAAAACGTGTTAAAACATTATAAGAAACTGAAAATCGACAGAAATCCTTCAAATAGAAGATTAAACGTAATGCGTGCCGTACCTAAAATGATATTTTTCAAAAACTATGTACATATTGCATACAATAAAGAAGTCTGGTCGAAAGTACACAAAAAAAATGTATAAGATTAAACAGAATTTACGCATACAGTACAGAAAATTAGACTCAAAACAATTTTTTTTCAAACTTAAATCACATGAATGGACTTATATCTAGCATTAAGTGAACATCGATTTGTTCTTATGATGCAATTTAATACTTCTTGGCATGTTGTGCAGCTGTTTTTATTTTTATTTATTTCTTGCTTTTGATGCCATTCTAGAATGAGTTCCTCGATGAGCGTTTATATTTTTTTTTAAATTATTTCTTCTCAATCGACTATAGATTTCATATCAAGGCTATTTTCAGGCCATGGAGCGTTGGAATTTTGCATATCTTGTTGATATTTTTGGACAAATTCGGCATCGTGGCAGGGTGCCTTGTTGTGCATGAGTGTTGCATCACCAATTGGAAACACAATCTGAAATATTTAAAAAAAAACAAAGACCAAACATAGTTATAATGAATAATAGAAAAACAACTCAAAACAAGATGAATAAAATTATCTCTGTAATTTCGATAAAATGTTAAAGATTTTTTGTCGACGAGCTATTGAACGTTTTATTATCGTCTGTTTTAGGAATCTTATCAATAAAAATATGATTACAATATCTGATGCTTACCATAATTGATTCAGTTTTTGCGTTGGTTGTTATGAATGAAGGAAAAGATTAAAAGCTTAATTAAAATCGACTTTGTAAGCGGTTCAGGAATCGAATGTCCCGCCTGCATAGTGCACAAGCCTGCAGTGGACATCGCCGTTAATACGAAAGTTTTAATGCTTTTTGTATCGTTCTAGGAAAAATACTTAAACAACTTCAATGACATAGAACTACGTCACTACATTATCGTTTTTTTACTGCAATACAAGTGGAAAATTCCAGTCAAAATATGTTTACAAGTAATTATTTTTATTAACTTTTTGGAAAAACTTAGTTAGTAAAACCTCATATTGTAATATTTAATTATTGACGACAATATTAGCGATTCCCAAACGAAAATTTGACACAGAAAAATCAGAAAAGGATCTAGGACTCGAACCCAGGACCCTTGCCTTGCCGGGGCGCCGCTCTACCACTGAGCTAATGGAACCCTATCTCCTTCGGTCGGATTTAACTGTATCATACTTACGAATAAGAACTACCAACATTTCGAAATACAGCGAAATAAATTTTAAAAATTGTCCATCTACGTTCAGGCAGCCATCGCTCAAGGCCTAGATGACAATGAGACCTAAACATGGGTAGCCATCGTACTACTGACTAAAAGTGAATTTTGTTAAATGCAGATGCTTTAATAAAAATTTGTAGCGCCGTTACATTTGACACGAGGTTAACGCTGAATGATGTTCTTATGCTAATTATTCCAAACCAAAAACTGATTGCTGTGGCTCAAAAGCTAATGTCAAAGAAGTATTTTTGTAACTGATAATTCTACTATATATACTCAAAATAAGTTTAATAAAGTTTAAAATTGTTTAAATATATCATAAAAAGGTTTGAATACTTATCATTTATTTATTTAAGCTGAACTCTGTTGCGTCTTATTTTTAATGTCCAATTTTCTTTTGTATAATTACGCCATAAATTATATTTGCGCAGAATTTTATTTTGTCATTTGAAGGCAAAGTATGAAATAGGGTCCTAGTAGTTCAATGAAATATGAACAGTTTACTTTACAATGTAATCTTGTAACTTTCTGCCACTATCGGAACATTATTAGAAAACCCGGTTGTTTTACCTAATGAAAATCACTCCACAAAATCACTATTTCTTCTGTAAAATTTCTTTTAAAATACGACGTGAAAGCCATTTTTTCCTTAAATAAATATAAGATTATAGTAAAAAGATAAAATAACACGAAATAACTGAAATCAGAAGGCAAGCGTTGGGCCACAAAGCATTTAGGGGGCGTAGCTTGCTGGTTTCCTCGAGTTGAAAAGCTGGTTTCCACATATTCGATTGCACGCTAGGGGTAGCTAATAATACACCCACCCCATCTGAGTGGGTTCTTATCTGAAATCTTCAGACAGACTAAAACTACCACCATCATCATTTGTCTTGATTAGATTTGCCGTCAAGTGTCTTCAGGCTGACAGGGTGAATTTAATCAAACGATTCAAATTATAATATAATTCATCATCACGTGTGGCTTACACATTTGTCATTAATTATTACGGAAAGATGCTGCAGTAACGTCTAATACCATAATACCAATAATTTTTTATATTCCCTTGAGTATCAATATATCTTGAACACTTAATATCACAATCCCTCAAATTTCCTTTATTAATTTTTTTCAAACTGTTTCTTTCAAACATAAGCTTTCAAGTTCAAATTGAACAATTTTCAAGTACGTATTTATTAATTTACTTGCTAGTTGGGAGCGGCTCAGTCCGTTGTATGGGCGTCGTAATGACGGATCCATTAAGCAAATTCGTTCAGAGCTACATTTTAAACCATCTTATCTGTGATTTTAAAATTATTGTCACGTTATAATTTTCATTTTGCTTTGCTAGCCAGGTAAGACGCCTGCGGGCATTTTTATTTTGCGCTACTTCAGTGGCCTCTTTCATTGCAGGCCCAGTCTCTACTCTTGTATCTGTCTATGTGTTCAACTACTTTGTCTAAAGTCTTGAGCAGAGATTCTCAAAGTTGTTTATATGGCTCCCACAGGGGTCGATTTCGGCTTGCTGGGGGTCGATGTCAGCGAGAAAAAAATGTAAGGGTCCACGAGAAAACACAATACACCTAACACCGATAACACAGTTATCGGTGTTGCACATTATATAATACTAATAATAAACATAGAAATTACTTATTGAACTTTTGTAAAATCGTTTATTGAAGTATAGTTAAAGAAAAGTCACAGTCCTTAGAGTTAAAGAAAAAAACATGGGAAAATATTAATTTGAAAGCCACAGAAGATATACATAATCTAAAAATATGGTTTGACGATAACCTTCTGTCGTTAAATAGTGAAAAAACATATCCCCTTTGGAATAAATACCAACAGTATATCTCCAAATCTTCAATTAATCCCACATGATCATTCTCTCAAACAAAACGACGCTAACCTGTCGACAAACATGCTCTTTTCAGAAAATAGCGGATAAAATTACATCTAATAAATAAATTCAAATACAAATAAAAATATTTTTTTCCTGTCAGAATTAACATGTGGAAATAAAACATTTCAAAACCAGTTCCCTAACTTAACGTTAACAAACGTTCAGGGTATTGACGGTCTACGTTCAACATTTAAATGTACTTATTAGTAAAACAGTATGAACCTACTAGTAAAACAACGAATGTACGCCGCATTTACCTTTATAAAGCGGCTACGTCGCAGTACCTGGGACAGTCAGTTTTAAAGCAGAGAACATTCAGTAAGTAAGTCCTGAGAAAAGGCTAGCCGCCTACTGAGCGGCCGGTCACCCATCCCGCGCGACGGCCTACGCGCCGCGTCCCGCTCTTACCTCATCACGCCTCAATGGGCTACGGACCTACTACACCCGGCATTGCACGACTTTAAAGGAAAGACATCGACTACACGTGATTACAGCAGCGTATTGGCCTTGTGATATCTTCCCTGGCCACCACATACTTCACACTGGAGCACCAAGAAGACTCAATGTCTTCACCAGTGATGAACACCACCTACATGCATCTACGCATGATGCACACCAACTGACGACATCGTCGTTCGTCGTCGGTAAGATCGGTCTGCACCAAGGTGTTTTCCAACCACCGACTTTATCGCAATAACTCCTTCACTCCGTTCATCTCCGCTTCATCTGGTGTTGAACATTGACCTTTGGGATTCGCCACTGACTACATCCACCGACGCGGTGTTGATTTTCGGCTCAGGGAATTGGCCACCGATCAAGTCCACCAACTGCGTTATTGACCAGGAATCATCTTTCACAACTCCACTTAATCAATAAATGCTGTCACTTTACAATCTCTTTAATTCGTCTCCATACCACGTCTCCAAGTGGTGACTCCGATGTGATCTGCAGCCCGACGTGATGTGTTACCCTGACTCATCGGTAGCCCCATCTCAAAAATGGGTGATTGGTAGAGACACCACGTAGCAAAAAGAACTGATCGGAATAAGCACTTATGAATAACTTAAGGGGCAGTTCCATCTTCAAATTAAAATTCCTGTTACTTGATCCTGCTTTATGGTCATTTTTATGTTGAGTTACGCCTCACAAAGGCGCCCTTGTCTGCACAGTTTAAAGATAGGGGAAGTATTTCGTCACCCGGAGGTTGGGCAGTCAAGTAAAGGGAATCTTCTTACGAAAAAGCAATGAAAATGAAATTCGGCGTAGGTTTATGAAAATTCCATATTCGGTCCTGCCTTCCGGTAAACGGAAAAACAATCGGCAAACTATCTACGGGGCAAAAAGTTTGGGAACCTCTATTCTAGAGCGACTAGTTGGACGTCTTCCCTCTAGAATTATCGATAGAATTGTGTTCGGTCGTCGTTCTACTAGCGTACTGAGCACATTTTCAAACACTTTATCTGGGATTTTCTATAAATAGTAACAGCAGGGGTTAGAGCGTTTCTCGAAAAGTGGAGACTCCCACCACCCCCCTTTCAAGAAGCTAAAAATGTGGATAAAAAATATCATCAAGCAACTGTTGTGGTATATTTATTTAAAGTGAAGCCAATATTTTTCTGTGAACGTGGAGGAGTATGATTTTCACTGTTTAAAAAAACCTATATTTTTTTATTTAAACTACTGCAAGTAATACCCAGCACACAGTATTACATCACATCACAGTACCTACTACTTTCCATTTTCGTAGTTTTGTTATATTTTAGTTTTTTTAATTCATTATATTTAAGTATATTATTTTTTAATTTATTTTATTTTAGTATTTCAAAATGGATATTCGTAATGATCGCTATTCACTTTAACTTATTAAATTCTGACACTATCCTGCGGTATGTTTCTAACTCACTTGAGAATGTGAGAGACAGAGCTTTACAATTAGTAAGGAGTATCCGCTAGTAGGTGATTGAAGTAAATTTGAGTCCAAAAGAAAGTAATAATTTATGAAATGTCTGTGTATAAATTCAAGGGATTTCAAAATATATAATAAATGACTTTTTGGCTATTTTTTTTTTTAATTTCTCTACCAAATAACCGCAAGCACAGAGACTTGTAAGACCTCTTCCGAGAAATCAGATGAACACAATGGGTAACATCCGAGTGTGAATGTTAGGATGACTTCACATACTCCGTGAGGGTGGCTTTAAGCCAAGGGGAGAATGACTGATGTTCTTATATACTGAGGAGTTTCCCTCTCTCGCCGGCGCCACCCCTCAAATCCATTTCGCACCTAATGGTAAAGTTATAATCTCACCCTTAGGCCCCGAAAGATTTGCGTTGCAGAAGTTGCCAATAGGAACGAAGAAAAATAATTCATTCGTATATGATCAAAATTAGGAAATATGTATATTAAAAAAAGAAAAATTTCCCTTACCACAATAATGTAATAAAATGTTTAACAAAGTTTCTGGTACATATTAGTAAATTATATATATCATTCGTAAACGCACCCCACAAGAAGATAATATATAATACTTAAAAGATGTTTTTCGCGTGTGATTCTGAAAATCAAATCTGATACCTGACAATGTCTTATAATACAATATGGACCAAACATATTGTAATTTTTATCGACCTAGAATTAAAAGTTTTTCTGAAGAATTGTATTTTTGGTGCCTCGCGGATATGAATCAGATGCCCTAGTTTCCACATTATTCTCGTCCGAATAACTAAAATTTTGTGAAACTGTCTCCCCTAAAAAAACGTAAGAATATAGGCGTGATGTGAATAATCTCGTCCTATCTCTGATTAAAATATATGTAACTCTGTATTCATTTGGCTAGAAAAATGAAAAATATTTTTATTGCTTAAGAGCCATTTATGTAGAATTCGATGGTTCCGATGCTAATGATACTGTCCAACCATTTAACACCGCAAAACGTACAACATGCCAAACAAACAAAATAATCATACGACCTTCTCTCTCTTCATCAATCACCCCACAAATGAGTAACGTAGGAATTTATTCAAATGTTACCGAATAAATTTTGAAAACAAATATGAAATTACTATCATTTTGCATAAATTTAATAACGTACGACCGAGGGTGGGTTTGACATCCCTTATTCACTGGTATTTGAAGCACATGCATGGCTTGGGACGTCTTTCTGCTATATTCAATTTGTTATACAAAAAATACTGAAGTTGTACAAATGAGATGCAGAAAGGGTGACTTTTTTACAAAGTTGGATGGAAGGGTGTTAAGGGGAAGAAAATGTTACCAGAGGCAGAGAATTTGATGGAAAATTATGACTTTTTAAATTTTTACGAGTGTGGCTTTTCTCAATCACTTAGTTAATGATTAGCGGAAGTGGGTTCCGCTATGGAAGAATTATAAAAATGAGTGTGACGTGCTTGACGTATTTCAGCTATTCTGATTTTCGAAGGCACAACCTATATATCTCATTTATAAATAAATCATTTCTACGCCTTTTTTTAAAGATTGATACCAACCCATTTCAGACAAAAACTTGCTTTTTATTCAGGGTGGTTACAGTTTATATAAGTAACGCTAAACTGGATTACACATTTACATCAAACAGTTATCAGAAGGTTTGACAAACGCAAACAAACCTTCCTATAATGTGAAAGTTAATTATAATTATCAAAAAAATGTGTAAACTACTGACATCACGTTGAACGAAAGTTAAAGACAAAAAAAGGTTATTGTGTACTGTATTCGAGAACATCCTTTGAATTTTGCGACATCGCAACGTTAATAATTCTCCTCCGCAGTATGCGGTTGATAATTCTGCATACACAATATACATGATCCGAACATCTGCCTCGTATTTCGTTAAACGACAAAAGAAACGCCCGTTACTGTGCGAATAGCACCCGGATCTGTTGTGGCTAAACTCTAAACTACAAGGGATAGAATTTAGTGTTTATGGAGGCAAAACAGCGTTGGCAAAATGCGTTGTCTTCCATTTGACAGCTTTGGATTTTGTTCGCTAGGAATTGGAAAAAAATCTTTAAATACAGTAGTAAGGTGTTAATAAAGCGCTTGTGTTGAGTTTGCGGCAAAAAAGATTTGTTATTTACTTAAGCTAGGAAATCCGGAAAACAACAATTTTAAATATTTTCGTATCTACCAAACTAATCAAAGGTTTTTTTTATTTATCTTAAATTAAATGTGGATTTTATATTTGACTAGTAGATACAGTAGGTACTTTGTCAACAGGTAAGTACATGATAAAATGGCTTCTAAACGGGTATAGTTGAACGTTGATTTTATAGGATAGGTGAATGAATATCTCTATCGTGCAGTCATTATTCCAATTATGAATAAGTGCATACGTTGTTTGGGATTATTACAAATAAATTTAGTAATGAAGTAAAATTATAAATATTTGACTAAGAAAGTGAGTTTGTTAATGATTACTACATGTCCATTTTTGCGTTCCTTGATAACTCAACACAGTGACAATTCAACGCACTTTTAAAAATTGATAAAGTCATTAGAAACGATGAAATTTTTTTTTTAACCTAACCTAACCTACTTAACCCAGTTAATAATTTTATTTCATCACTTTCCATGACTTTATATAACTTGTTGAAGATGTGATGAATTATCATTGTGATGATTTATCCGGTCACTCTATGTTTGTCTTACATCATCTTTGTTTCATGAATTGCTCTTTCTGCTACATACCTCTTAAGTTATAAAAATATTTCCAATTATTGTTTACGATTTTATTAGTGTTTGTTCTACGTTCACAATTTTTTTTTCATTTCTTTCGATAAAAATATTTTTATTTTCAATTTTATAAAGGAACTAGGAACCAAAATACTAGATCCATAAAAATGGCAATTGTGTACCTATATGTGCGTCGATTCGATCTCAAGGCATTAATATATTGTGTTCAAAAATACATGGATGTTAATAGGAACTGGTAAATATACGATTATCTCGATGTAAACATCATCCCCATTAGGAGAGAGGGCCATTAAATACAGATAAATGGTATATCCGGGGGTCGTCACACCTTCAGGGGTAGAATTTCATTTGTTGGGAGAATAAGACTATTAGATACACAGTTTTATGTACGAGATTATCTCGTGCTCATACAATGGAAAAGGTTTAGTTAAATTTTAAATGTATTTTAGTACATATTTAATAATATACCTACCTCTGTGCAATGACAATTTATTAGAGGCGACGGTAATTGGACAGTTTTTCGCCGATATTTAAACAATTTCTTAAAAAAACATATAATCTAAAAGTATCTCTTGTACTAGTATCATTTAATATAAAATTATTCTTTTTTGGTTAATTTATTGTTGTCATTAAGATAAAAAAATTATGAATGTCCCAATTGCACTATCATCGCGAATGATAGTGCAATTGGGTATTAATGTTTTAAATCCATATAAAACAGCTTTCGAGAATATTTCTATTTTTATTATTTATAAAAGAGTTGAGGATAAAAAATAAAAGACATTATAGCAGAAGGAAAAGACATCTTGGATAAAATGTGGAACAATTTTATTTTACGATTCCTATGAAATTTTTCGTAACATTTCCCCTCCTCTAGACATGTTACACATTTCTTCTACACAATTAACTTTAATCTGCCATAAAGATGATAGCAATTTTCTAGAAAAACATTATTTTTCAAATCTGCCGTAGCAAAAACAGACTTACGGCACGGAGAATATGGGCTATGTAGTATTATAATATTGTATATAGCGCTTGTTAGCCGAAACTCATAACGAGATGGCTCGGGGTTATTACTCGCTGGAAGTTTATGTGTCGAGTTTCAAGATTAATACCGTCAGTCCCTGGTCCTGTGCTTGCTTTTCTTATATCACTATACAAGATAACCACGCAGCCACTTAAACCGGTAAATACAGTGGACTAATCTCAGAACCTTGCGGAACTCTTTTCAAACTTCTAATGAAACATGAAATCATGGAAAAGTTTTTATCATGCTTAGCGCAACATGAGACATTTTATTTCTTTGTATCAGAAATTGATCCGGTAAAGAATGGGGAATAAACAGACTCTGTTGTTGAAATTTTTATCATTTCGCTATATTTAGTTAGTTGGCAAACTAATAACATGTTTTAGATTTTAAATTCAACTAAATTACTTATCATGTTGTAATATTTCTATGCCAGATAAGTAGAAATGGCAATCTCATTGATCAATACACTTTGCTTTAAAAACAAATGTTTTTTTTAACACCCTATTAAAAAAAACATTCTTTAATCTTCTACTACCATCACAGTAAGTGGAAAATGTTGCTTGTGACGTGATGGACAATGCCAACTCAGCCACTCTAAGTTGTTTTAAATAAAATCTTTGCAATATCAGTTCGAAGGATAGGTTGTCATTAAATAATAAGGTTTTTCCTTTTATTCGAAGGAATTTAATTAAATTTTTGCTTTCCAAAACGAAAATAAATAATATTATTTCGAAATAGTCTACCAATTTACGTAATTTACTAAATATTTTTTTCTAAAAAAATAGTTCCATTATATTTTGAATCCACAAATAATACCTATCAAAATGATTACCGTGTTTATTTTGGTAAGCATTATTTCGAAAACACAAACGCATAATACCCATAGATGAAGAATATACTAGGGAAATAAATCAATTAAATTTAAGAACTGCTGTGACCATAACCCAAAAAAATAGAACTTTCTATGTTTATAATATTGATTGACTACTTTAAATCAAGTCAATGTATACATTTCCTAAATATTTATTTCAGTCGATGAATTCTTCGTTTACACGTGGTCTTTTAGCAATGCAAATAAACCATTGATTGACCTTTTTGAGTTACGTACACACCCTTTGAATGTTTATTTTTATTGAACGATTCAAAAGTATATAACATGTGTTTAGATTTGCCAAATACAACGGATACTTCGCAAGCTAAAACTAGTCGAGTCTACCTGTAAAACCTAAAATTAAAATAATGTGCAACTTCGATGCACAAAATGACATCATTTTCTGCTTAAAAATGAACACATTTTTTGCTGCTTCGTAAACACATAACACTTTGATAAGGATTATGTTTTATGTGGGCGAAAGGCAATAAAGCCAACCTTGTGCGTTCTTTATCGAAGGTAATTACTAATAAATTGTGTTCGGTGACAGCCAGTCCAGGACACGGAGACATTGCTCCATTGTGACAATGGAATCTCGGAAAACCCTTTATTAGAACCATTCATCATACAAAATGAAACATTCTGACAAACGATATTAATCGTCGATATTAATCTCGGTGGACAAACAACGTTTTTATAGCGCAGGGCGATATTGCCGTTTATTTAATTTTGTGATGATGTTTTATTGCCATTGTTTTAATGAAAATATTCAATAACATAATTTTTAACAAAAAGCTCACCTTTGTTTCGTTTTAAACAAGTATATAACGTAACATTAATTTACATAATGAATTTATTAATAACATGCCAAAATGAACACTTATCTATTATTAAATTTTAAATATTCTGATATGTACGTGGTCATACATAATGGAAAACCAATAGTTTATTAAATAACAGATTCCATAATATTTTAACAACAACTACCTACTTACTCATAAATCTATTTCAGGTATGAGGGTTTTAGTTGGATAGTGAATTCTCACTTGTTTCAGACAAAATATCAAATATTGCCTACGCAATAGTTAGATAACGAACACGTGGATACTGAACATTACAATTTGGATTTTTTACCCACTTTAAACATTCAATTTTGAATAATTACATTTTATAGCAGTAGAAGAATTTAAACATTAATTTATTTGAACTGTTTTAAGCCTATAATATAGATGTTAACTTAATATATAAAGGCAATTATTTAATACGTTTTTTTTTGTATTTATGATTGGTTGATATAGGTAGTTAATAGGTACAGTATTGGGATATAACGAAGGATAGACTGAATTCTGTAGAAATGAAATCCCTGACTCGTAAGTGTAGTAAAACCAGGTATGATTGTTTAGAAATTTTGATCTCCGCAAAGAATGCAAGGCTGATGAAGAGAATTTTGAGCGAATTAACGAAGAGCTGAGTGTCAGGAAATGCATGACAAAAATGTGAATAGTAGAAGAAGTTGGGGACGCCTGAGGAAGACATAGCACAATCAAGTGGACCAGATACTTGTGTCGGGCCATGTCAAAAGTCAGAATAATAGAAGAGTATGTGTGAATGTGATTGAGGCAAAGATTATAGGCCAAAACCGATTAAAACCCAAGGAAACGGCGTGAGGGTTAGATAGTTAGGAAGGAAGATTAAAAGTTGTTATTTGATGTCCTTTTTCTCATCTCAAAAGGTGATTTGTAGCTCAGTATGTAGACAGATCTAAGTGTTCAGCTCTCACCGATATTATAAACACACAAGTCTTATAAATTATTTTCACGGATATGTTCACGGACTTCAAAAAACCATTAACACTCGTATTTCAGCAAGAACACCATTGGTATAAGACCATTTTAGGTCATTTTATACGTCAAGTACTGAAACATATTTAACATAATATTTAAATCTTTGAACGGCACTGACTGCATTTTTGTGTTACAAATAGTGAGGGCTGCAAAAAATCTTAAAATGGGCAGTTAAAGATATTATATAATTATAGTTAGGAACCTACTTAATCGCTAGTCTGAATTTTTTCCACAACAATTCAAATTTTAAAAATGACATGTAAATTCAAAACAAATTTGAACTATATTTCACAAGTAATTATTAACACACATCACAGACAACCGAAATTAGTATTGGTATTGTTTGATGATGTAGTTATTTAGTTTACTACTTGAACTTCTTGATGATGTCCTGTCATTAAAATATGAACTATCGATTAAAACGATATTTTTGCTCTGTTTAATGGTCAATATTATAAAGTAGATGTACTATGGTATCCACATTGGGGTATGCATCAGGCTGAAGGTAATGGGGAGGGGTAGGATATGGGGTAGAAGAATGTTGGAAAGTGCCTGGCTTTTCAGATATGGTCACAAAACATGACCAAAGCCATTTTAAGCAATGTTTCAATTCTGAATGGTGGTATCATACTGAGAGTATCTTCTACTCTGGAATGTGCCACAATATACAAATTATTCAAATAAAAATTAATTGCGCACGCCGGGATTTGAACCCGGCTTGCTAGTCGAAAGCCTTACCACTCATTTTCTTAAACATCCAATAAATGAAGCGTACACAAACATAATGATATGAAAAATATTATTATTAACCTCTCCATATTAAAACATTTACAGTTAAAATGTGTTTGTCAATTTAAATCTGTTTACAACCGTCTTACGCAAGGGAATATTGTTAAGTCATAAAAGTCACATTTAACGACTTAAAATTATTATGTGATGGGGCAAATAAGCAAGAAGCAATATTTTTGGTAGAGCATTTTTGTTTAAATACAGATTCCCGTATTTCAAAATTACTACAAAAAATCAGAACTCCCTCAGGGTTTGTGTTTTATAATATCCTCTATGGTTGACGATAAGAAAAACGTTTTTAAATATCAGAAAAATTAATTGAATGCAAACACACGTCCATAAAGCTGAAAAGCTATTTCGAGTAATTCGTGCTTTATCTTTTTTCCAGGCATTTCCAGCTTTCTCGAGTGTACTTTCAGAAATAAGGTAGAAATATTTTCCCGAGTTCCTTCATTGTTGTGGCATCGCATGCAGCTTGGGCTATAAACTTCCCTGGCACTGAGCTTTGAATAAACGTGTTGAAGTAGCTATGTTTATTTTGGGGTGGTCAAATGAATAGTTATATACGCAGTTAACATTTAATTTATAAACTCACTTAATTTCAAACCTTTTTTTGTGTCATTTAATTAAAAGTTATAACATCCTTTCGTCACCTTGAGGAATATTAAATAAAGGTTAAGAATAAAACCCAGAACCTTCTATCAAAAGTAAAAGAACATAACATTTACTGTAAAAAAAATTATAATGGAATCTTTGTAGAACATGAGACTCTCGAGAATTATATTGACAAATCTTAAAAATAATTCTTAATCTCTGTTGTGGTTTTCATCTCGAAGAGACTCAAAAGATTGCTAAAGTTAATATGTATCATACAAATAATTATCTATCTACCCACAAGTGAAAAGATTAAAGTCCGAAAAATGTCATAGTTTTAACCTAAGGGTGCCAGTCTTCCTATAGTCATTGGAAAATAAAATTTATATTAACATTATTAAGTGACTACCAAGTCATGAATTTAAATAGGAAATATGTACGTCTCACGCTCTCGTTGTTAAACCCCATCTCGGACACGAGGATCTCCTCTCACAGACACTATCACCCGACGGTACTTGTTTGAAGACTCAAGCCCGGGTTTGTCTTTGGAAATCTCTTCTCTGTAAATTACGCGTGGCTAGAATTCTCGCAGTCCCATTTCTTGGTAGGTACTCTGTGACGGACGTAACATATCAGTTCGTTACAAAGTTTATTCCTATATAAACTCTATAATATATTTTTTTTCGAAATGCACCTACTTAATAAAATTAAAACAATAATGGAACACTCTTTAATAATATTTCAGCTAAAATTTATAGAATACACCGGAATTGGAAGCTAAAACCGAGATTTTAAAATCAGTTACGCAGATTTTTTCTTTTGAAATTCAATTTCAAAAGTTTAAATACCTCTGTTTACTCCCGATGGCGTTTTAACGACTATATATAAATGTACTGTAAATTTTAAACATGAATGAAGGAATGAAGCCTTAACTTCACGTACATTTTGTCTCATTTCGAAGTTCACGTTGCTTGTGTAACTTTGAGTTCTTAAGTGTACACTTCGTAACCTCAATCTATTTATAATTCTACAACACGGTATATTATTTGGGAATGCATAATTCACGCGATTTATTTGAATTTTCTAGAATAATCCTAGTTTGCAGGTAACAACATTTCGAGTGCAAAACGAATAAATATACGAGAGCTCAATAGCTTGCCATCTAATGACCCACAAGATATACTTCAAGATATACTACACATGAGTTGGAAATCTTGAAGTCCTTTTCTTTCTTGCTTGAATTAGGTATAACTCCGAAAAAAAAATGAAAGGAGCAAGGGAGATAGCAATATTTTAGACAGCTTTTCAGAATATGGAATGAGTCTCAAAAAAGTTTCAATATAAACTGTAATGGATATATGTCTACATAATGAGAGAGATGTTCGTATATGAGAGACGCATCATGATTTGGCCGAATATAATAAATGTCTTTTTACCTATAGCTTCGTTCCAAGTAACATGTGCCAGTAAGCTGCAATAAACGTGTAAATAGTGTACCCATAGTCCAGTATTATTATTGTGAAGCTACTCATCATTATTATACTAGATCGTCGACTGATATCTATCCGAAGAAAACATAAAGTATTAAACAAAGAGGAACCAGTCCAATACTAAGTGAGTCAGTAGTCACCAAAAATCAGCACAAACGATCGACATTAAACAACCTCATAAACTTTGAAATATCAATTTAACGCTCAAAACATGACGACGTATCGTATTTTTTCAATTGCTCAACTTGACATTTCGTAGTCAAATATTTGTTTAATTATGATTTCAACATAACCCCCATTTGATTCAGGTTTAAAGATCTAATCTCCAACTAAGCATTTAGAATTATGACAAAATGTAAGTTTAAGAATAACGACGAGTAATTACTAAACGTAATGTCTTCATTTATCATCATGAGTCTACAAATGTTAACGATACTGTAAATTTTATTTGCTTTAAGAAATGTTAATTCTGCCCTGACATTCACTTAACAGACCATATTTCAAAGTACGCTGGACTACTTTTGGTACAAAAAATCACGCAATACAAAAAAACATAAGGGGAGGGTGTAGGTATTAGGATATTTTAATATGATCTTGATTACCTCCAGTAACTCATAAAATACTAGAAACGCTAAATAAAGACGTTATTATCATAAAAAATAACAAAACCGAATAATTAAATATCCATTTACATGTAAAGTTGACGTGTTATTAAGAATAAAATGAATTAGGTATTTGATGTAAGTAAATTATTTTTATTAACAGTTCTGTTTCGTGCTGTGTATTTATCGTTTTTAAATCAAAAATACTATTTTCGGTTTTCTATGCATCCAGGGTAATTGTGGTTCAATGAAATTACCTTTGAATTTGTATCATTTTCGAAATTGGAACTGATTGTGTAAAAAATTCAGAAGAGCCGTAAAGTATCTATCTATCTATAGTATAATATTTTAACAGAAAATTATTTTTACTCATATTAGATTTATCTCCGAAATAAGAAATAATTTGTCAAAAATTCTGACGATCCCGTGATTTTCACTCGTCTGCGTTAGTAATTCATAAAATTACATATGTCAACATGGAATTAAATAATAACAGTTAAATGAAATTATTTATTTTAAAATATTGTAAATTCAGTTCCCAGGGCCATTGCGGTGCTAGAATTCTAATACTACAAAACACTAGTACTAATACGGAGCTTTCAAATATAGATTTTACTGTTGCAAATTTGACAAGATACCTAATTGTAAATAAGGAAAAAGATTTCGTAAGAGTTGCATTAAATCTAGGGAAAAACCTGTATATAGTCGCTAAAATACTCAAATCATATTGACTGTGTTTTTAAACTATGATATGTATTTTATTTATAAAATCATTTAAATTTTATACAGCGTTTCAATTAAACATTCGTAAATGATTATCAGTACAACTGTGATATTAGTTTCTAATCGTAGAAAGCTTGTCAGGTAGGAAACAATTCTCTCGATTATTATCAGCTGATAGAAATAGTCCGTACAATAATAGGATACTGATAGAATTTTTGTACATGTTTATTAGCCCCTTGACTAAAATAATTGTCTCCATTAGATATTTAATTTTAAATCAAGTGATGTTTTTTTAAAGAGTTTGCATGCAAAATTTAAAGCACAGAGGCTTCAGGTGTTAAGTTGAAAGTTTTGTCGGAGATGTGAAATTGGAAAGTTTTCAGCGAGCTTCCGGAGTAACATATAAGCGTAGAGCCATTCGTTTGTAGCTGAAATTCCAATTTATGAGATCGTGTTCAAACACTGAAAGTGTTCAAACAAAGAACAAAAAGCTGTGTTCTCGAATACATAATACGAATAAGCCACGTAGTCTATAAATTGGCAGCTCGTGGAGAGGGGCGAAAGCTAACCGAACTTTAAAACGCTCTTTTATAGGCAAACATTTAAAAAAAAATTGATTTAATCCATGCCAGTTGAATGTGAAAGGTTATCAGGATTGAGTTCTCCTCCTGTCAAATTACTAGGTTAGAAAATCGTACAACGCTAAGGTAAGTTTTAACCGTGATTTTCAGGGAATGCATGGCCATAGCACGTCGGTATTGACCCTGTTAAGTGATTTAAACAAAATAAAGTTTCAAGTCAAGTCATAGACGTCTTATAATATAAAGTATTTATTAATATAATTTTGAATTTATAGATACTGGACTCGAGCAATGTCTACTGTACTAACAGCATTACAGTGTACAGCAAATGGATAAACATCTGACCTGATGATGAATACTGTAATGCTATCCGAGACGTTGGCTAAAGAAGAAAGTAGCGCCACACGGCATAAAACACCAAAAATAAATCACTATAATACTTATACTATTATAGCTTTGTGTATTTGCATTTCGCCAGAGATTTTAGTGTCAGAAACTCCCTGGCAAGAAACCGCCACTCAGAATTGAAGCAGCCTCCTTATGAAACAGATATTAAATAGAGTTTTATGAATTTTCCTCTTTGCTTTCCTCTTTACTTCCTTCTGCCAGTCTTAATCCCTAATTTTTGTATCAAAATGCATCTTCGACCTAGTTTGTAAATGGAGAACTTTAATATTTAAAAAAAACTGATTGATTGTGTTAATTTCAGTTTTAATTTTGTGCCAGCTATTAAATATACCACAAAAGGAGTATAAGAAGAATATATAACGCAAATGTAAATGGAAGCAGAAGTCACAGACACCCGAGAAAGATATGTCACAATCAAGTGAATCAGATACTTGAGTCGGGCCATTTCAATAGTCAGAATAACAGAAGAGGATTTATGAGACGATGTATGAATGTGAATGAGGCAAGGAGTATGTGTCAAGACCGAGTCAGTTAGTTAGTTAGATACGTTATACCACATTTTTATTTGTACGTTTTAAGTGGTTCATTAATTTAAAGCTGAAAAACCGAATTATTAATAAAATCAATATTTGTCCGAGAATATTTTTCAGTTATCGCCCCATTAATGTCGACAGGTTTGTCTAAATTGTTTTATAATGACGTGAATACTATAAATTAAAGTCAATAGCCACCAGTTATTACCCGACTTAGAAAATGGATGTAAAAGTACGCAAAAAATTCTTGCATTTTAAAAAGGTATTTTAAAAAAAATTGTTTTTTTATTTAATTTTCAATTTATTGAAATTTTTTAAGAAGCGGAGTACAGAAATTTTTTATTTTATTTTTTACTTTGGTTATATTTGGTTCATTTATTCTTTATTTTTTTCTATAATTGTGCATTTTAATTTAATCTATGGCCCTTTCTTTTTATATGAAAATGTTAAGAGTCGTTGTTGACAAGTATGACGGATTTTTAAATGTATCTATATTTATTTTTACTATGGCAATTATAGCTTATTGAAAATTATCTCAGAAACTTTAAATTTTAATTAAAACTGTTGTTATCACCTCACAATTTTTTACAGATGTGACTTCACAGAAAATAAATTTGAGATTTTCTTGAAATTCCTTAACGCTTGATCAAAATCAACTTTGTTAGTGTCCCTAGCAATTATGTATCTAATACATTGGCGCAGCCACGTAGCATTATTTCATGATCCCCTTATTATGCTGACTTAGAGATCATCATTTTTTAAATTTAGATGTCGGCGGCGTCGATAATATAGATTTTTTGCATACAAAAATCTATGAATTGTAAAATAGTTTGTACGACCATCATTAGTCGTTTGGCCACCTCTATCGATAAATGTGTTGAGCAAGAAAAGGTTATCTATTTAAAGTAATAGTTCACAATGCCGACTATATCTTTATATAAATAGTATGTATAGTATTCTCACCTGTCATCGTAGACAAACCCCGCGTCTAGCGTGTTGTAGTAGAGCAGGAAAGCCAGGAGGCTGCACGCCAGGCTGACCCAGTCCATTGCCAGGCCAATGGGCGGCTTGCCCCACGGCGCCGCGGACTGGCGTGCCAATCACGTGAGGTCCAGCGCACCGGAGCACCACGGAAACACTCGCATTTTCACCGCACTAGCTCTGCAAAAAACGAAACAAACGATTAATAATCGTATTCTTTAATCATAATAGGTGGCCAGGATAGGACATGAACTTAGGTCGCCAAAAGACTGACTGGCGCATACAATACTGGCAGCTATTTTACAAGGACGAAGTCCAGTTGATTGGACTCTCGGATCCCTATCTGACTTAAGCATTTTATTTGCATAAGCATTATTTTCTGCATTCATGTACAATGTTTAGATCATATGTTACACTAGCATTCCTTTTTCTCCTTCACATTTTCAAAAATCGTAAACTCAATAGTCAAACTGAGTACGAAAAAAATACGGTGATAAACTGAACAAGTGGACAGCGTGCCAGATGACAAAACATAAAAAAGTATCCAAGTAAAGCCTCCCAGATGTAGGACTGCGCGGAGGATAATTGGAGCAGAGCGGGGAGGCCTGAAATCTGGAGAAAAATGACGAGGGGTATTGGGATTCAAAATTTTAGTTTTAAATTCACATTTAAAATATAAAAAAGTGATGGTTTTAAAAATGCATATAGAATAGATTTTTTTTAAATTCTTATTCGGTAACTTGATCATTTCATTCCTGCATGGAATGTAAGGAAGAAAAAACAATAAACTTTTTTTTATTTTTTTTTTATTAATTTTTTTTTATTCTGATAAAATAAGAAACATATACGCATCATTACTTAACTGTAAATGTATTATAAATGTGAAATGAAAAACCTCATATCGTCCATCGCCCCCGTTCTGCCAGAGAGCGTTCACTCTCGTTTAGCGTTTTCTGCCAAAACGAGGATGATACTCTAGAAATATATATTTATTTTAAATGTCACGTGAAAGTGAGGCTGTAGGCAGAAGAACGCAATATAATAACGAAGTCGTGTTGGCAAACGGAAAACATTTGTATTTGACCAATTTCAATGGACTTTTCTTTTAAATACTTGAAAATATTTTTCTTACTACGTAACATTCTATTTAAAAACATGACTTAAAATGATTGTACTAATTTTCTTTCCAAGTACATCTGATATCGTGTTTGATGTTATATTTTTATTCATATTTGAAAAAATAACTTACAGATGGATATCTTTTGAGTGTATTTCCATTTTCCTTGATAAAAATAAATAGCGTTAATGTTTATATTTAAAACACTTTGTTTCTGAAATTCTGACTTCTCAGGGATCACTAACCCCTTGGTTTACATATGTAAGACCTAGAGCTGTGTTAGTGTCTAGGTGATGGAAAACGTATGAATTTTTGTAAAATCTGAGAGTCGATATGTTTTTTTGCTCTTACATAATTCATTTTTCCGAATGCGCCAAGTGTCAGAAAATCCGTTTTAGAAATGTAAGAAGGCGAGTGTATACTTCTCCACGGTACAAGGCACTTCGTTATTCCAAGTTATCCTTCCAAAAATGTGGGATGAAATAAAATGGGGCTCTAAATAATAATGTATTTTTTTGACGCGGCGATCAGTACTTGAAGACTTTCCAGAGACTTATTTTACTTTCTCTGGTAACTTTCATTCTGAAATAAAAGCCGAATCTAAGACAGTATTTTGTACGTTTTCTCTGCTTCTGCCATGTAAATAAACAATTTCCTCATCACACCGAGTGCTTTCTCCTCCACCAGCTACAGGAAAATCTTACTGGGAAACGTCTTAACAAAAGCGTAATTTTCTTCAAAATATTATCATTGGCCAAAACAATTTATGGCTGTAAAGTCTATGGAAACCGCAAAAATGGTTTATAAGGCACCTCGCCATGCATGACTTGTTATACAAGATATGTTCATTTGTGTTTTCTTTTAGTATTTTTTCAAGGATAAATGTATTTTAAAATTAATTTGTCAATCAAGAATTGCTATTTTTTGCGTTTTTTACAAATAATAAAATATATAATATGTGTGAATAATTATGTTTTTCTTTTTCCTTAAGTTTCGAATTGAATATTTTTTCCGAGTACCGGCATAAAATATTATTTTCACTCGCTCGTAATTACTCACACATTCATTCATTTCGCAAAATACCAGCAGGATAAAGGTGTTTGAACGCCTGAACAGCTCGTGTAAATGTGGGTCGACACATATCACTTCGGTGAAGGCAAATTTTGATGCATCCAAAAAATAACAATTGTTATAATGCACAGATGAAAAAATACTTTACACATATTCTAGGAATATCGACTGGAAGAATAGATTGAATGCAAGCTTGTGGTAAAAAAAATCATGCAGCTTTAAAAATTATTAATATATACGCCAATCTCAAAAAGGAAAGAATATTCTTTGAAGTTTCTAACGGAATAATGGAATGAATATAGTGTTACAGCAAATTCAATTAAAAATAAATGACTTTCTGGCAGATCTTTGTGCAGGCAGATCCTCCGACTGCCACTCTATCACATCTTATTTCCCTCCTCTCAACCGTTCCTTCCATTCTGTCCTATCTCTCGACGCCGAGAAGAAAGGCCATTTTTCTTAATGCATGAATAAAAAACGACGCCGCCGAGTGACGTCGCTATGCCAAAGGAGCGTCACTCTTCGTATGGCGTCGCTACCAAGTCAGGGAGAAGAGAATAAAACGACAATTTTTCAACTCAACTGAACATTTCTTTGAATTTCAATCACATACTACATTAATCTTCTTCTTTCTGCAAAATAATGTGTTTGGTAATGAAAAATTCCCGAAGGTTATTATATGCATGATTTCATTAAGAAATCGATCCCCTCTTTGCGTAAGATAAGTTCAAGGAATAGATAACACGTTAAGCAAAACGTAACACAATAAGTATTAGAAAATTCTCTTTAAGGAGTTTCATAGTCGTCTAGCTCTTATATGATTAAACTTTTGCTATCTCGGGTAGTTATTATGGTCACCGGGGGTTTGTTTTGTTTTTCCAAAAAAAGTATAACCTGTTGTGGTTAAAATGTAATTACTATAATAATACACAGTTTTTTGGGAATGCGTCTTTTGGTCCCCATTTCAGAAGATTCTATCTTCTCCGCCAATGGATAATTTATGACCATTTGGCGCGGAAAAATTGAAATACATAACTTATGTTTAGTCGAATTTTATTCAAAGCGCACATAAAAAGAATTTAACAAAGATTTATTGTGATTGAAAAGGTAAAATGATATTATAAGATACAAAAGTATTCACAATAATACTTTCGTATGAACTTATGTACTAAAAATATGGATTTATTTAATGTTACCTACCTATGTGAATTAAAAAAGACTTATTCTTTGACTGAATTCAATAATAATATTATTCATTTCGATAAATCTTCTTTTTTCCATAGTATTGAAGTATGGGGAGGCTTTATTTCTGCCTCCTACTCCCGGCAAATATATTATCTAGATAGGGTCTGGTTGCCCTGACAACCGTTCCTGCTCCACTGACTGCAGGCTGTGAGAGTGACAGCACCATGGAAAAGGCTTTCAAGCAAACGACAAGATGAGGCTGCACGGAATAAGAGAAAAATAATGTTTAAAATTCTATTTTTCAGATTTAAAGTCAATATTTAGGATTTTACAATTATATTGGTGACTAACCCTGCTCAAAATATCTAAAAGAGATTTTAATGTGGCCAGCTTTTTAAGCCACATTGCTCACGTTCAAAGACTATAATTACTAAAAAAATATTCAATGAAATTAACTGATGTAAGTACCTACTGCTTTAATATCCGTTAACACCATAATGCATACAGTTGCAGGCTCAACCCTGTTAGACAGTTTTTTAATGTCCAAGCTATATAAAAAAGTCAAAATTCTTAGTTGTCTTAAATGCTATAAAATCATAAAAAATCGTATTTTACCGTAAAAATATCGTTTACCAAATATGGACATGTATAAAATAGGTTACTTTTGGAAAATATGGTTAACCCTGTTAAGAATGGTGAATATGTAGTAATTATTGTCAAAATGTCTCAAAATATTCAAATGAATACAATCACATTGTTTTAATTTTACATATAATGCAAAGTAAAGGTTTAGATTAAAAAAAAAATTTCCTGAAAATTTAATTGTATTTTAGAACTAGTGATATGTGACCTTAACTGCACATGAAATGACTTATTTAACGATCTGCGTTTTTACCCAATAATGTCCATTCATCGTTTGTTATGAAGACAAACCTATCTCCTAACAAATCGAAAATAAGCAGGATTGAAAAAAAGCTTTAAAATAACATGTTTTTGAGTAGTGTTTTAGAAATCCATTAGCACCAGCATCAGTTCGGGGAAGTTTACCGTTTTGGGGTTAAAAAATAGGGAAGTTCCTTCTCTACCAGGTTGTTATACATCCTTTTCCCTCAACCCTTAACTGCGCCTTCGACTATCTCTCCTGGCAGCCTTTCCTCCTCTGTTACCCTCTGCTCCTCCACTTCTCTTGCACCCTCTTCGCTTCCCTCTACCCGTGCGTGATACGGGACGTGGCAGACAACAGGTTACCTTGAATCAACAATCGTACCGGGTAAATATTTTTTACGGGAGGGTGTGAAATTGAACATTTCTCCTCGGAACATGCTCCGAACTCTACAAATGATTTAGGTAAATATTGTTTCCGGCAGTGAGACTTACGACGGTTATTTGCTGGTGTGCAAGGGTGAATTTTCAATGCAAACAAATAAAAGAATATACTTTATTACCTATTGCTTAGATTATTATAACTGATATTTAATTTTGTTAATACCTGCAATTTTTAGCAAAGAACTAGAAATATTAGCACACACATAAGATTTATTGTTAAATGTGTTGATCATCCAATTAAAAAATATTTTATTATGAAACCGACAGAAGTAGAAAAAATGTTCAGATATCGCAGTATTTGTAAAATAATTGAAGACATAAAAGCTAGAAATACACGTCGTTGGGTTGTTTTCCTCAAATAGAAACATAGAAATAGGGTTTTAAACTTTATATAACTTAGTCGGCGAGTCTTGAATTTTGATTCTGTGATCCTATATTATTTTTTTTCGTAAATGTTTATTTATTTATTTTTATTTTACTTCTTAAAAAAAGACAAAGATTCCCGGGTTACGAATAACCTGACACTATTTGAAAATCTCTTACTATCACCACAGTAAGCGGAAAATGTTGTTTGTGTTGTGATGGAGGACTTAGCCACCCGAGGAATTGAACACGCTACGCCTAGGTGGGATCCAAACGCGATGTCTACTCGGCCACCGACCGGTTTCACTATTATTTTATGTAAATGACGCTACAAAGTAATTTTGCAATTAATGAAGAAGTTTACACTATTTTTAAAAGAAATAAAAGATATTAGTTTTAATGTTCTCATAGAGAGACAATCGAAAATGCATTTATGTTAAAATATTGTACAATATCTCTTCGACTGAACTCGTACACGCAACTTAGTGTGACCGCGAATATTAGATCTAGGACCATGATATTTGTGCAGTTTTCTTAGAATTTGTACATTGTCAGTCATCATGCTTTGAAATAAGCTTTTTCATTAAAAAAAGGTTTTGTTTTGTTTTTTCAGATTGTCATAATTATGTGAGTGCCGCACAAGAGCACCAACTGCTCTCTCCCGTCAAGAGCCAGAGAAACAATGACATCCCCAATAATTGCGGTATTTTGTGAGTAAATAAACAAGTTTATAAAAAAATGGTCGAAACTCGGATTGATCAAACTCATCGAGCGTGCAACGGAAGCTGCACAGAAGAATTACGTTCTATATTCGATCCCATACAAAATAAATATTGTTTTATCCAGTATACCGACATTTACACTGCACGGGGGCCATGCTGCAACTTCGCTAACCCTCTTGCAACACGTGCCACATTATTATTTATGAAAACTGTATTTTTAAATATTTACTTTACATTCTGTATTAATAAGCCGAATGCATAAACACTGTTATGTAATTCAAAGTTGTTCGAATGGAGTGAATTTGAAAATAAGGTGAAAATACGAACAGGAAATTCATTTAAGTAATAGGTATATATCTTATCCATTTATAAAAAGTAACACATTCCTACCCAGTACTACTGAATACTCGTTTGAATGAATTGTTCATATTTACAGCGAATACCTAATTAAATCATAAAAAGTTAAGCGTCAATAAAATACTTATACATATAAAACTAACCTTTTCAGTTCTTAGGTTTTTTTTTTATTCAGCTATATAATTTTTTTACAGTTGTTTTTCGATATCTGCCTCACTACGATATACTTGTATCGAGACAGACGTATTGAATACATAAATGAGTATTTAAATATATGGTTGTATTGGAGATGTTAATGATGTAATATTGTATATTTATTGTTTTGGTGTTTAATTTGTAGAACTCCATTTAATTTTTTTAAATAAATAAAAAATATTCAAATTTAATAATGTTATAATGATTATTAAGTTCTGCAAGTATTTCTGTTATTTTTACAGTTTTTTAATGTGACAGCTGTTTCGGCTTTTGAGGCCATTATCAAACTGTCAGTTTGATAAAGTCACATTAAAAAACTGTAAAAATAACAAATACTTGCAGAACTTAATAATTATTATAACATTATTAAATTTGATTTATTTGAAATTTATTAAAAAAAAATAAAAAATGTAATATTGGTAGTAATGTTGTAGAAAATAAAACTTTAAATATTACGAACAACTTTGAACGAAGTCCACGGGATATTAAATAAAATATAATTAATCACGTCATCCCACGAGTCGGTAAAACATGTTAGTAACTAAAAATACTTAAATCAAACTAATTTACCAGAAATTTCATTTCAAGTTTTCAGTTTTTGCTTACGTGTTTAAAAGAACCGTTATTTTATATTTCTCCAATGTCTTACAATCACTTATCGATAGCTAAAACGATACTTTTTAAAATAACTTGACTTTTCCCAATTGGAATTGTGGTTGAGTTTCGTGATTGTATCAGTTAACTATGTCATCACAGCATCGCTGACGAAATTGGAAAAGGTTTGTAAACATGCACCTCGAGGGAGGCAAGTATTTTGAATTTTCGTTGGAAATACTCGGAATTTTTGCATGCATCGAATGTAAATAGGCACGCTCTTTTACTATCGAAATATCTAAAATATTTCATGTTTATTCTGCGCGATGGAATGATTTATACAAACATAGGGTAGTTTTCAGTTGTTCAAAAGAATGCTTGCATTTTCAAAAGTAAATGTACAGCACAAACAGAAGTGTTTACAAAATAAAATGAATACTACCTTTCGGCCCGACCTGCGTTAAGTCCTTTTTATTTCCTCTCGGATTCTAGAGATGGAAACATTGATCGTCTTTTGATCCCCAACAATAGGGGCTCATGCTGCTGAATAATATTGACCCGATTCCTCTTCAAAAGAGATATATCATTAAAACTAAAATTTTATTTTTAGGAGATTTTCTACTGATTTGTCATATTATTTGTATTTGAACCTACAGATTTTTACTGGGTATTAGCTAAAGTCAACAGCTTTGCCCGGGTTTCACAACGTGTATTTCGAAATCAGACTTAGAAACTGACTTTCTAAGGTGGTTCTTTCTTTTTAAGGTGAAGTGTGTAAAATTTCATCAAACTCAAAGCGGTGTCTACCATACGGCCATAAGCCACAGACGTTCTTCTTTATGTAAATAAACACAGATTTTATGAAATTATTTACTTAACTTGTTAATAATAAGTGAGTTTAATTTCTTATTGTTATTCGTTTAAGGTATTTTTGACAGACAATTATCAATGCTGCTTTATTTTTTTCCTCTATGGGATGTGTGGGATTGCACTCACCTCCCCACATCGTGGAATAAATATATTATTATTATTATTATTATTATATATTTATGTTTTATGCGTAAGTTATATAACAAGTCAGCGAATTTTGATCCAAATGCGTATTAATAAATATTCGTAAGTACATTTAAAACAATAGTTTTGTGAAGATCCGTCAAAATTTGTTATCTTGTTATATGAGGAAAGGTATTTATTTATATTAAATTGTATCTATTAAAAGGGTCTATTCAAGATATAAAGGTCTTCAAGATTACAAAATTATGTGTAATGCATATCGTTCAAAAAATTTAAGTTCAATAAAGAGTAGTCTCTGAAAGATCATATGACTACGTTTTTAGGGTTAGAAAATAATGTATTTTCCTAATGGTTGATCTCGAGTGATATGCGAAATAAATATTTAGGTATAGAGGAGAACATTCTAAATGTTCTTGTAATTGCAGTTTTACACTTTAAAAATAATGGACTTTGTGCATTTGCACTTTTAATTGAAAATGTTAGTTTGAAGAGAGGGGTTTGATATCTTGAAAGAAAACTTCCCAGAGCTAAAACCTACTTTAACGGCAACGTTTCACAAAGGCAACTACTGTTTTTTTATTCCCTTAGTGAAATGAAAAACTTTCTTACTTTATGAAATTTTTTATAAAACCCTTTTTGTTATTGTAACATTTTTAATACTTCATTACTTATTCAAAAATGCTACGACAATTTAATTTCAAAGCTCAGGCCGTAACAAAAAATAATAACTGAACACAGCTCTATATTTGTCGTAATGCTCTAAATAATTCATTTTCTTTGTTTTGGGTCGTTGCATTCAAAGCGTAGTGGGCAAAGCATCGACTAGTTATCAGAAAGTTACAGGTTCGATCACGGAGAGCGAAAATATTTTTTTACAAGAATTTAATAATAAGGATGTGCATGTTGATTGTATATCAATGTACATCGATTGTTCATTTTGACGGTCCTTACAAAAATTCTTCGAAGTCTGAACTGAATAGTGAATGCTATCTATAAGAACCGTGATAAGAAACGTTTTATTTTGTTTGCATTCTCACATGCGTTCATGCGGTTTCGTTCGTTACAGTCTTCATGCGTTTTCCACATTAAACATTACGTTTAGTTTCTTTTCCCATATCATATTTTATATAGACTTCGCGGGTTACTTCCTCCCTCTCTATTAAAATCGATTTACCATGCTATGATTCACTCACATCTAATATATCTCGCCGGAATCTGGGGATTTGCTACAAAAAAAATGATTTCAGAAATCCAAGTCGTCCAAAATAGAGCCCTGCGAAATATTTTCAGTCTACCTTGGGACACACATGTCAAAGACATCTACAGAAACACCCAAATACTTCCTTTTAATACCATTCCCACTTTTGAAATAACGAAAACTATATTACAAGTAATTCAACACTCGGCACATTCCAACACTACACTCTATTACAATTGCGACGTACACCAACACAACACAAGAAATCACAACAAACTTCATATACCAAAAATCAAATCAACAAAATATGGACTAAGATCCCTAGAATACATAGCTCACACAAAATATAATCAACTACCAAACGAGATCAAATGTGCAAGTCAATGTAAAAAGATCCAAACTAACATGCTCAAACTTCAACTTTTTAATGACTATCTGAAATAATAATGTTGTGTATGTCCCATCATATGTCCATTTAATACATACAACTATATGTTTCATGTAATGCGTATCATTCCCGCAATGAGTTTATTAACTCCTGGGAGTACGATGCTTTATATAATATACTATATTCTGTATTGTATACTTTTAATAAAAATAAAAAAAAATAATAATCATATAATATTCTCGTTTTTCAACACGTGTTGTTAAAGCTGACAGATACAAATGTTGTATAGGTAGTCATGTATTTATACTCATCTTATATTATCCCGTTGGCAGTCTCAAAAGAGATAAAGCATGAGCGTGGGTTATTTTTACGACTTGTTATTGAGATATATAATAATAATAATATCATATAAGTACTATTAAGGCTTCGTATTATGCGTTCAAAAAGAAGAAGAAAATGTTTTGAAAGAGAGATATGTAAAAACGAATGTTAGGGGTAGCCCGCTAAGATAGAAAAAATATATTGTAAATGAGATACGTAAGCGAAAAATTCAATAAAGAATGACTTATTTAAAATAGTGAAAAAAATTCTAAAGTAGGATTTAAAGAAACACTGTAATTTTTTTCAAATCTATAAAATATTAAATTATTTAATAAAATCTCTTTTAATACTTTTTCGAGCATATTTTGCAATATTTTTCTAACGAGGGAATGTCTTATAAGTAACGCTTTGGCTCAACAAATGCGTAGATAATGTCTTTAAAAAATGACACATTAGTTTATTTTGAATAAGAATACTTTATATCCATATTTTATCAAAAATGAACTTTACACAGTTACTATATTGCTATATTCAGGAGCGTTTTCATAACTACACATTATTTCCACAATGGTGTTAGTATAGTAGAAACAGGTAACAACCTACATTAGTTTGAGTTGAGTTTCCTACGTAAAACACAGGTCTCTTCAAGACCAATTTTCACATTTTCTTCGTTAAAATACCCCAAAACTCCTACACCCCCCTTACATGTGACCAATGGAAAACTCTGACTCAGTAAACTTTTTTAAATTTCACAATTATAATATTCGCATTTGAAATTCGAAATTTTTTGTTTCCCGACATCACATTTAAAATGTTAACACCGCCAAACATTTACAGAGCAGAGTATGCTGGTGATTGGAGGGTAAATTCGAGTTTCGTGATGACTTCGGGACAAATTTTTCCATTACCGCTCTCTGTTTGCTTAATATTATTCGCGGCGAAGGGCGGCTGAAGCAGCCTGTTGACTAAACCTCTCGCGGGCCGAGCCGTATTGTGCCAAACTAACAAATTGAAAAACCCACAGACGCAGAATATAGGCTTATTTTTTGTTATTCAAACACTAGATTCGGTACCTACTGACTTTTGTAATGTACCCGATAGAGAATTAATTAATAATCACAAAGAACAATAATTTTAAAAGCGTACGAACACTACGAAATTAATTTTCAGCCATAATTGATGTTTGTCAGAGTTTATTAGCAGTCACTTATATTTAATCATTAGTTTCAAAGGGTGGACTACTACTTACAGTATTATATTTGTAAATTTGCACGGCAGAAGTATATTGCAATCTGTTTTCTGACTTAACATTCTTTAAACAGCATTTCTGATAAATATTTATTTGGTTTAAATAGAATTGTTTATAATATTCTTTTTTGTGCTGTTTAAAGTGGTTGTAAATATTCAATTTATTCAATTGTCACCTGAGTTCCATGCTAACCTATTTCTGAGTACAATTATTTATTTGAGATTGTGAATACAGCGCCCTTGAGGTGATTTTGCACAAAAAAAGCTCTATTAAATTTTTTTAATATTATAATGGTTTCTTAAACTAACTGCAGATGGATATTTTAAGACCAACTAACATCACAAATCTGGCGGTGCTACCTAGTGTTGTGATTTTACATAAAACGAAAAGATATTTAGTTTCAGTAGTGTATTAGTATATTTCATCGCCACCCAAATTAAAATGCGTGTGTCATAGTAGTTATGTTAACCACCGAAAGATATCTTTATTTTAGTCTCACCTAACCTTGTCTAAACAACCAATAAACCTTTAAATCTTGTGTCCTCATTTCTAACCTCGCTAAGGTAACAAATAATAATATTTGGTGAGATTAAGGAGTAAGCATTATTATAAGATTCATCTATTAAATTTTGCTTCATATCGATGTAAACAACTTAAATACGTGGTAAGAGAAAAACGATGTCTTAAGTTGAGCATAACTTGAAGTACTTCTTAAAACAAATTTGTATTTCCTGAATAAATCATTGATGTTGTTAAACAAATTCAGTTTCAGAGCAAAAATGCTTTCTTTAAAACAATTGTCATACTGATTTTATCTCTTTAATAGTAATTATTACGGACAACATTTAGGAAAAGTTGTTTCACAGAATTTAAACAAATCATCAAATTTTAAAGTTAATTTTTTTAATGAATAACTAATGTTTATAAGCCAAGATTTTTTATGCATAGCACAAAGAATAAAAAATTATTATAAGCAATAATTAGTTGCTAGAAATATCCATTCAAATTAAAAATATCTCCTGAGTAAAAATAAATGCCGCCGACAGGCGTATTTATTCAGATATTTTCAATATTTATGGATATATTTTAAAGACTAATTATTGCTTATAATTATGAGTTCATTTTTAAGTTTTGTTATTATATCATTTCTTCACAGAACTAAAATATTAACTGAACTTGAATACAACTTTGACAAAATTTAAAAATTAACTTCGAAATTTTATGAAGTATTTTAAATTTTGATTATATTTATTGCTTTAGCGGCCTTTAGCGGAAAGAATTGAATTTCCATATGCTCATTTATCTTATTATCCTAATCCATCCCTCCCCTACGCATCAGTATATAATGTAGGGTATAAGGATGACTTTTATAACCATCAAGCACAACCCTATAATACACATGACTAAATAAATGGATTACGTCAACAAACTCAGAGCAATATAGAGTTTCACACCAGGCCACAATGTCAATTAACCACGTTACCAATATCTCTTACGGCTCAATCTTCCCCCCCCCCCCACCCCCATCTGCTCTCATCTCCGCACATAGTGAGATTTCACCCCGTCCTTGGCCATTTAGGAGGCTGTTGCGAGTATCCTGTTCGCAGTCTTATCTGGATCCTGCCAATGTCAATTGATACATCTTATGATATGGATTAGCCAAACGTTTTTAAGATATAAAGTATTAAAATGTTTTATCTTCAAGGTCGGTCGGGTTTTTAATGGAATGTGTATAAACGGAATTAAAAAAATACACTTTGTAAAAAAAAAGAAATAATGTGCTTTGATATTTTTTTCTTATGACAGCATTACAAAAAAATATAAATCGAAAATATCTGCTCCAGATTAAGATCCACTAATAAAAATTACTTTCTTTAACCATAAATAGATATTTCAGTTTCCACCGGCGATTTCACTCAGACAGTGAACCCATCGAGCGAATTCATCGGCAGGGGAATTAATTATATTTTAGAGGACCTTTCATAATTCATTCATAGAATCGCATGCTTCAGGCGGGGCGGGAGGAATCAATATCTCATGTTACGAGGTATGAAACAGAAATCTGTTTGATCAAATCTTGAAAAAAATATTTATTTTCTAGGTCAATGCAACTATTTTTCAAATCATAACGTCATCTCTAAAATGATATTTGGGTCTTAAATAATGATTTAACTTAATATATCAAGATAAGATATAATAATTGCAGATAGACTTATGCTGTATTCATTTTAAGTATTGAGTACAAGCACCGTTATGTTGTTGCAATTGACCTGATAATAAACTAGATATACTTTTTGTAGTTTAAAAAGGTTTTACTTATAAAATTATAAAGTAAATAATATCCGTGGCCGAAGTAATATGTCGGTGAATGTAGATCATTCAGGGATCGTGCCAGGGAGGCGTTTCGGCAACTACCCATGTAAATAACGCCCATTTGTAGTACGTGCGTTTTTTACAGTCCCGCCGCTTTCGCTGCTATTTATCGCCAAGTGAAATACACAGCCTTAAATAACTCGCCGGAAGGCTAACGATTGGCGCCGTAAAGTAACGGAAGTCGGACCCAAGGTGTCGAAACTTCATTTGTATATAAAACACTTTGTAACCGCAGCATTATAAGGTGAAATCAAATCAGTGGGGAAGCAAAAGAGAGAAAGTTTTTTTTAACATTGATAAACTTATAAGAGTTTAAATAAGAAGCTTTGTACATAAATGATGAAACTTCGGAAAAAAAATAAATATATAAAGATTTCTGCTCATTTAAATATGATTTATATGAGTCATTGTTTATGTATACTAATGTTTTTTAAATGAATTTTGTTATTACTAAAGCGAAACAAACTCTTAGCATTGCTTTGGTGAAAGATATTCCTTAAAATGATAAATGTGTACACCTGAATAGCCAGGTATGTACTTCCTACCTTTTTTCCTCATATTTTTTCTTCTCACTTTTTCAGCCTCAGAATATTCACTAAATAAGTTAGCATTATTCCACTGAAAATTAATTGAACGGCTGAGTTTTACGAATCTAAAAATATCGAGATTAAAAAAAACATTTTTACTAAAAGGTAAATAATTCAAATTTAAAGTAGCAAAAAATAATTCATTTGTTATAATGTATAATTAAAAAAAAAACTTATATATATTTTTTTTTAATACATTTCTTGACATTTTTTATGTGCATAGTATTATCATTTGAATATTAAATAAATTTAGAATACATCCATACCAAATTAAAATGTATGTAGGTACATATTATATTATTTCTCAGAATAAGTTTATTTTCTAGTTTTTTTTCCCTTTAGTTAAAATTAAATTATTATTAAATTAAACATATTTTTTATTTCTATGACTTTAAATTCACTAGAAAAATGAAAACCAAAATAGTAGGAAAGTTCAAAAAACGTTATAATTAACTGTATGACAAAATCAATTGATTAACGCTCCGATCTCATCACCAACTCAAGAAAAAAAGTGTGTAAAATTAAAATAATAAATTTTAAGTTATTGGACGATGCGTGATGAGGGGATTCCACAAAACCCTCTGTCTGCTAAGATAATACAACTTTAATTATAACTTTCAAATTCCAAGACATAAATAACCTGATCTGTCCGGTGATAAGCGAGGGTGAAATGCAAAAATGTTAATTCATAAAAACCGGGAAATCCAACCTTCTTTTGTGTTAAATTTACTGAATATTTCTTATCCGGTATTAACAGTTGCTGAAATAGTAATGGTAAATGGGGATAAATTGTCTGAAAAGTTAATGTTTTATGCCTGATTATCGATGAAATGTTATTTTGAAATAATATCAATAAACTAAAAAATAATAATAAACGCAAAAGAAGTTATGGAAAAGACTAAATACTCAATGAAACAATATGTGGCCTTCATTTTTAGAGCTTTACATGGCTTAGAAGTTAAGAAGGTAAGGCCATTCGTGCACTGAGATACTTACAAGCGACTCAAGTCTTTTGCGCGTAGCATACGCGCCGCTCGTCTATGGGGAATTATTCTGCTAAGTCTGTTAGGAAATCTTTGTACACTGCTCATGGACTCCCTTTTAAATTCGTTTTCTTATGTAAAAAAATAGTTTTATTTATTTTGTTAATGTTGTCTTTCCCGAAATGAAATTTTTAAACTCACCGGGAAAAATATACCATGATTGTTATTATTTTTTAAGGTTTTATCACTAAATAAATAAAATTCCGAGCATGGCAAACTGAAGTTAGGGCAACATTGTAATGCGTTGTTGCCATTTATATTTCATTACAGTCATTTATTTTTCGAAGTGTGTATTCATCATTATCGACATCTGTTGAAATATTAAAAAAAAGCTTTTAGTTCGAATTTGCGCCGTATAGGATTGAATGAGCGCTACTTTACGGCAAGAACATTAATTATTTTAATAACCTGGCATATCTTATTTAAATAGTGGTTAAAAACATGTTTAGGAGACGAGAAAAATAATAGCAATTTTACATCTTTATTTTTTTTAAATAAACGTAAACAAATATTATTAATAAAACTTAAAAAAAACACGAAAGTTAGTTATTGTGAAAAAATAAACTAAAATCCTATTGTACTTCATTTTTTACTTTAGTTTTTAGAGAAAACTCTCAAGAAATTTTTTGAGGATATTCAACATTTAAATTTTTTTTGTAAAGCATACGAAATACGGTCAGAAAAATGTCACCTTGATTTTGATAAATGCTAAGCTTATTTAATACTCTACTATTTCAAATTAATAAACAATTACTCTCCGCAGATACGCATCCAGAGTCAACAAATGGGATGGAATGTCATACGCCACTGTACTACTAGTATACGAAAATATCTACGTCCAGGTTTCTTAAACATACTCGTAGTCACTTGTAGTTACTCTCATCTAGATCTCACATCCAGAGTCAACAGATAGGATAAAATGTCACACGCCACTGTAGTGCTAGTATACTGAATAAAAGAGAAAATATCTACGCCCAGGTTTCTCATACTTATTCGCAGTCACTCGTAATTACTTTCTTAGATTAATAAGCTATTTTGAAGACTTATATAGGTACATTCATATTTAACTTTGCTTATAGTTTTATTCTCGTAACACTTCATTTTTATAAACGATGTAGGTATCCAAATAATCTTATCGTCTTTTGATTTATCAAAAAATAAATTAAATTCGGTTTTCTTAAAAAAATAAACAAAATAATGCGTGCTTTTGTTTACATTAAAACCAATCTTACGACTTAAGAGAATATATATATGAAAATATTGTAACTAGTTCAGACCCATGAAAATCACGGAATAGTCATAAAAGCACTTCTGCGTACATCTTGTTCAAACGTGTTGTGTGTTGGGAGCGTTGGAGGTAAAATCGGACTAATTGCAGGTAAAAAATTTCAACCATATTTTTGTCTCATGTGTCATGAAAATATAATACATCAATAAATATATTCTGAATTCTCGATAAATCAGTTCCAATTTTGAGAATGGCAATTAAAATAATTTTCCGTCGAAAACATTAAAATACTTATTATTAGTAGGTACTTTATCACATGTCTGAATTCTCCAAATAAACATTTTCACTTTGGAAAATTATAAATTTAAAACAAATCGAAGAGTTCATTGTACCGGAGTTACAGATGAAGTCACAACGTATGTTAAAGCGTAGCTTACTCCTGTTTTAACTTGACCGCTTAGCATTTTTTGTAAATTTTTTTGTAGGTTCCGGATGCGGTTCAAAATGATGGCCGTTTAAATTGTTCCTAAAGATTCGTTTTTCAAATATGAAATCATTTTTATTTGGACTTTATTATGAGTGTTTTTTTTAAATATTATCGCATGAAGAAAGTTTGAACAAAGAATGATCTTTGATGTTTCTTTGGAAAAATTATTTCATTATTCCTTATTTGAAATTTCAAAAATGTTGCATAAAAGTTTTATTAAAAGATGGGTTGTTTCACAGAATTCTAAGAATTTATCAAATTTAAACGTTCATTTTTGGATTCTGTGAAAGTCCTATTCAAGTTCTGTTATTATATCATTATAAGCGAGTTGCTTGACAGAACTGTGATAATAACATAACTTGAAAAAATTAACTTTGAAATTTGAAGAAATGTTGAAAATTGAAAAAATCCACCCTAAATACGTAGGTATTTAAGTACCTTCTTAGAAATCCTTTGATTTCAGAGGAAATTTTGGTTTTGACTGATTAAATAAGAGAAAATTGGAAACATACTTTTTGGACGGGACGTCTAATGTTCACAGAGCTTCTAGTAATATAATATTGACACTAAAACATCCGCTTATCTGTCTGATATAGGCAGCAGGCACCTAATGTAGATGGAAATGTCTAATTATAACTGACGCCCCCTTTAATTCGAGCTAAGTGTACGTTGAACAAACTGTATTAATAATTAACCCTTTGCCAGGCGCATTAGTAAGTAACTCCTCCAAACAATACTTTTTACACTAATGTTCGTAGAGAAAGTAAATTGCCGAGGACCGGAGTGATGGCATACCACTGTCGGCTACCGAAGGTTTTTAATCTTGGAAACTCCGTGTGAAATGGCCGGAAGTAATTTAGTCTGACAGGCGAGACCAGGCCAAATTAGCTTAGCGCAAAAAACTCCGCTAAGACAGAGGCAATAGAGGAAGACATTGTTTATTGTGTGAAGAACTAACCTTCTTTAAGGCAGTAAGTCGTCAAAGTCTAGAACTTTCGTCCGCTCAATTGCAGCGCTTTGTTTAAACAAAAGACAAATTGCCCTCTAAATTACTAAAGAAAATATTTTTTTATGTAATACGGGTTAATAAAAATGATAGGTACTGTGTGGACCCTCAGACATCAATATAGTACTTTCTTAAGGCGATCCATTTTAACTCTTCAGTCTGATATATTTTAATATTTTTACCTAATAAGATTAGAAACTATTTTGAAAATATTTTTACCTATTGAGACTAGAAACTAATTAGATAATATTATTAATTAATAAGATTAGAAACTTTTCGGAATTTATCCGAAGTATTTTAAGAGTTATGGTAAAAAAATACAATTTTAAAAATGTTGAGATGTTTGTATCTCAAACCAACATTTACGTTTTTAAATAATAACATTTTAATATCAAAAGTGAAAAAATTAACAAAAAACTTGTCGAAATATTTTGTCTTGAAACGTCTATAATTTTGAAAGAAATAATAAAAAGATATTTGGAAAACACATTCTTTTTGTGCAGGGAATTAGTAAAAAAACCGTAACTTCACTTTTAAAAAAATATATAAACGACCTATGCTTCTTTTATAATAATACAGCTGGATCACCCGCTATGCTTCACTATTGCTAATGTCTTCCTTGGGCGTCTCTAACTTTTTCTACCATTCACTACTGTATATCACAATGTAACCGTTAAAATTTACATTACTTCGACTTTAATTCTACACAGTATCTCATTACGGTGAAGAGACATAGCGTATTTCTCGGGCGTCCCCGACTTCTACCATTTAAACACCTCTAAACACTCCTGGCACTATTAACAACAAACTTTGAAATCTTCAGCGATGTTAATTGACCGCTTTTGGAGTTTTGCGAGCACAAACATACGCAGGCTGATTTTTTTTTATATATTAAGATTAGAAACCGGTTAGAATTTAAATCAACCATTTCAAATGCCTTTTATAATATAAGACGTTGTCCTGTCATAGACCGCTATGTTAAGAAGTTAAAATGTATGGTTGAATATTTTTTTTTGAATGAGAAATCTGAAAAAAAATTTTTTTTGGTCCAAAACTATAATTTATTTCAAGTTTGAACCAACCTTACATATACTCATAATTTCATTGAAATGGGTAATTTTGGAAATTAGCGTGTACGAACACAGTGAAACATGATTTTTAAATAGTTAAATGAAAATATACCAGTATTATTTTTTATTGTAACCGGTCGCGTTTATAACCGCTATTTTAACATGTCAACTCAATGCGCCTGTCGCATCGTAATTAATGAATTACTTATATTCATATAAAGAAAAGTGGATGTTTTCGACGAAGTGTGCATTGTACAAATATGTTCCACTAGTTTCCACGAGGACGAAGTGGAAATTGCCAATAGAATCCGTCCCTGGCCATCGCATCGCAAGAAAGGGTGACGGAAGATAGCATAAAGACCACGAAGGAAACAGATCCAGACCAACTTGCAACGTTTGTGGCCCGTGATCTTAACAAGTTACCTCCAGTTACTTTGACCATATTGACGTCACAAGACTGCTCAAAGAAAGCCGAAATGGCCGGAAAGGCAAAAATATTCAATACAAACGCTTTAAAGCACGAGTTCAGTCAAATAAAAGAAATTGTCAAATCACACAAGAACACTCTAATCAACCACCGAAAATGTGAGTACTTTCATAAATTTATTCAATATTTTAAACGATAACAATTCAAGTCACGAAAATTCAATAAATATGCAACGCTTACCGCCACTCATGGAGGTTCATAAAAATAGTTCGACGAGGGCCCTTCCACCGTTTCTACAGATTCTGCTCGCGATCTGGCCCGAAGCAAAATGAACCCACCTATCGAAACTGCGCTAATCCGGCCACCGACAAATGTAAATCATAATTACGATAGCGGCAACCGAAATACGCCGGACTATACAGTTGTTATAAATAAACATCGGAAGAAACGGCTGTAAGACAGTCGTGCCATAGGAACTAACGTAGGAAATTAAAAAGTAGCAAACCTGTCAATAGGGCTGTATCGAACGTCATCAGCATCATCAATATAAAATGTACATCAATTATAAAAAAACACAACAAAATGCCATCATATTTACCACTGTCGAAAACTATGTAAAACCTTCCATAAAACTAATGTTGATAAACCTGCCTTACATATAGGTAACTCATGTTTAAAAACCTGCCCTGCCGTTTAACGGTAAATTTTATCGCTCGGACCTAAACGGCAGTTGTCTCGCTTCAACTCAAGCAACCATCTTACTCTGGCTAGGCAGCCGCTGATTGGCTAAGCACAAAACCTGCTTGAGCGACCCACGTGTATCCAAGAGATTTGTAAAAAAATACAAATTTGCAAGCCCTTCCTGTAATAATAGGAAACAATGTTAACTAAATAATTATATACAAAGATACTTATATGTTAATTAAATAAGCTCGAATAGAAATAAAATATGTTACACGTAAGATAATTATGTAATCAGCGAAACTCTGAAAATGTTACAGAGATTTGACCACTTATCTTGTAGAATATGTCTTATTATAACTAAATAAACAATATTGCGACGATGTGGTTTTGGCAGGGCGACAGAGGCAGATAAGGTCTAATATTATAAAATATTCCTATATTTCTGAGATAAACAGATTTAATCCTACAAGCGTGGCGAGCTTCATAGCAAGAAAAAAGCAAGCTCGTTACGGGAATTTCATAATACAATCAAGGGTCGGAGGCGCGGTCCTATAGAATCTTATAAAGGCGCCGCAAAAACCGGTCCCTTCACCATTCCGCCATAAGCCCTGGACCGAGCAACATCTACCGCTGTCCGCTCTGCCTGACCCGCTTCGCTACCTGAGAGCAACACGCTGTGTTTGATTTCAACCCGGTTCCCCCCCCCGCTCCACTTCCGCTGTCTACTGCAACTGCCTGCTGCTGAGCTCGCTGCTCACCGACAAGCCAACGACGCCCCGACGTCGCGGCGCCTCTGCCTCGGGCTTCACTGAGCCTTCCCAACAGCCAGCCTCGGAGAGAGGATCTGCCATTGCCTACTGAACCAGCCAGCGCCCCGCAGAGCCGTTACCGACTGAGCCTGGAGGGATACAAGAAGTTGCACCCGCAATAAAAACCAACCGCTTTTATAAAAGCGTTCTTTTCAATATGCAAATTACAAATGTCGAATATATCGTCTTTCTCAAGACGCATTCATTTATGCAAACATACAAGAGTCGATATTCCCTGGATCGAGGGGACTGAACGTTGCCGACTGAGCCAGCCCGCCTGCCAGCCCGCCTGCCAGCCCGCCTGCCAGCCAGTCCCGGAGAGCCTTCCCTCCAGCGTGCGGTCCTGCTCACTGGCCCCGATGTCACAGAGCCGTTACTGACTGACCTTGGACGAATACAAGGAGTTTTATCCGCAATAAAAACAACCGCCTTTATAAAGGCGTTCTTTTCAAAAGCAAATTACAAATTTCGAATATAGCGTCTTTCTCAAGACGCATTCATTGAGGCAAACATATTACAATAGTCGATATTCCCTGCATTTTTATGATATTTTAAATAACTCTGTAATGGTTCAAATGAAATACCTCAAGTGCTTTATTTGAATCATTACACAGGACAAAGGTAAATGTGTGCCGGTGCTTATATTTTTACAGTTTTCTCTTGTGCAGGCGACACGTCCGTACAAGGGCTATATTACCCGTTTTGCACAATATTGAAATCCTAAAACCTTATAAGAAAGCTAATTTAGTATATTTAAGATTATGATCCAGCAAAACGACATTAAAACTGTAATGAACCATGATTTCTGGCCTCAAGGCACAGCATTCAGAAGATTCAGAGAAGTTATCGAGCGAACTACGAAAGAATGAAAACAAAATAGGCCTTAGCACGGGCAAGCCACCCAGTGAGGCCAACATTACTGGAAAACTTGAAATGTAAAAAATATTGTACCAAATAAAAAAAAAATAAAAAAAAATGAATTATCACTTCGATCAATTGCCGATCTGTAAAAAGAGAAAAAAATATTTTTGATTGTGTACTATAAACGACATTATTCTCTTATAAGAGACATTAATGTGTTTGTCAGCGAAATTTACCTTTAATTTATGAGCTATGGTAGTTTAGCGGTAGACATCTCTAATGGTACACTAAGATGACGGCCGTATGGGGGACTAGTTATACTATGGAGGAAATCATTCAACACAGTAACGATCGACTGTCATACTCCCAGAAAAATAGCGATTGATTTCACACTAGACACTAGAACATTACTTGTCATGTGTGTATACATGTGCCAGTGGACAACACTTATAATTGATCAGAATATTTATCTATCTAAATTGCCTATGATTATCTTGGAAAGAGAAAACCCTAATTTTATAATCCTGGGAAACTTTAATACCGAGATAAATTCGCCGGTTGGGCGTGAGCTTAAATAATTCTGCTCATAATATAAACTACAAATTACGGATATTGACATGCTTCCGCCCGACTGGTACACATATGTAAGCGATGCACATAATACAACTAAGTGGCTCGTTCATTGTCTCGTATCTCAGGCAGTACATATACAATTGAACATATTTATTGACTACAAATCCGACTGGTCTGTACAATAGCTATTGATCCATGCCGATGGTGGTCCGGAAGTCGAGCACAAGTGCAATCCTAATCGAAATATCCCCAATTAGCAATAGGTCAACATGAGAAAATTTGTGAAACCAACATAGCAACTGATGACAGCTCCATGTTAAACGCAGCCCACATCAATGATCTATATAAAAAAATTGTACAAGCATTACGTACCACAGCAATATCTGCGCTTAATATAGAAATAAGGCCTACATATGGAAGAAAATGGAAGACTACAGCTGGTTGGAATAAACAGGTTACCTTACATTGTGAAACGTCAAGAAATGCAGAATGAATGACCTACTGAAGGTCATGGAAGCTCGAAAACAATGTAGATCGCTTTTAAGAAAGAGTACAAAAAGTTTCAAAGAAACATCGAACAGAATAAAATGGATCAAATAGCAAACGGCTTTCCATGCAAGAACTTTTCGTCTTTCTGGAAGAAAACCAATGCTGTATTGAAAGAAAAACATACCGCACCAAGCCATACTGATGGAAAATTGGAAAATTAGGATGTAACTAAAGTTTTCGGGAATAATTTTTACCCCGCACAAGTTTAACCACAAATAATGGATATACGGATTGCTGTACGAAGGCATCAAACAGAGCAACTGCCGTCTGAAAGCTGAAATATTCCAGCGAGCAATACGCAACGTGGCAGGATCTAAATCTGCAGGTCACGATGGACTTATCATAGAACACGTTAAGCGTGCTTAGGGTAGATAACAACACTGCTCGCTTCTCTCTTTACTGCCATGATCGGGCTCGGACACATTCCGAAGGAAATAATACCGTTATAATAAAACCATAATAACAACAATTTCAAAAAGCCGCCAACTTAACTCAAAACTTGGATGCTCTACTGATAGAGCCATATACAGAATAAAACAGACAATCGAACACTACAAAGCCAGAAAAACTACGGTATACGCTTGCTTCCTGGATTTAAGCAAAGCTTTTGACAGAGTTAATCATAATAAGTTGTGACGACAAAAACTGACCAACTATCTGACAAAACTGAGTACCACCGCAAATTGTCAATATATAGAGCACATGGTACGACCAGCAGGAAAAAATTGTCAGATGGAATGAAAGCCCATCAGAAGCAGCTAAACGAAAGTGCGGCGTTAGACAAGGAGGATATCCCCACTGCTTTTCAACGTATATATAGACGATATTCAAAGCCAATACTGGTCCGGCTATCATTCCGTCCATATGTCTCGGCGGAGCAAATCTCAAAATCTGCAGCAAAATAAAATATCTGGGCACGTCGTCACTGATGACCTAAAAGACAAAAAACACATACAACGTCAAAGAAGAGTGTTAAGCGTGCGAGCCAACATGCTCGCCAGGAGATTCTACAGGTGCAGTCCTCCAATGAAGAAGCAACTATTTCAGACATACTGCATGAGCTTTTACATTAGCGAATTATGAAAAAGCAACACACAAGGCATCATGAACACACTCTGAGTACAGTATAACAGTATACAAGGCGCTGTTCGGCCTCCCTTGGCAATGCAGCACCTCACAGATGTTCGTAGAAAGGAAGGTGCATGGGTTCACTGACTTGATGCGTCACAGAGTAGTCTTTGAACAATTCTTCAAAATTTAATGTTAATTTTTATGTTCTGTGAAAGATTTTTTCCATTTCTGTCATTATTTTAGTTCTCTCAAGCACCTATCCTATAGTGATATAATAACAGAACTAGAATAGGACTTTTATAGAAACCAAAAACGAACGATTAAAATTGATGAATTTTTAAAATTCTGTGAAAAAACCCATCCTTAATCGTCTTTTTTATATGTATAATTATTTCTGATAATTTCAGTTAATAATTTTATTTTTATTTTATCCAATTGTAAACCACTGTAATGTAATTTTTTTTGCAATCATTGTTAATAACCCTTATGTAAACATTTCAATGCACGCAATGTTAAAGAAACACTTGTCGTATAAAAAGATTAAATAAAATTTAAAAAAAAAACATATTGACCATAACCTATTTACGAGAAGGAAACGATGTTAATAAATATAAGGGAATGAAATATTGCAATTAAGGTAATATCTTTTCTCTAAAATATCAAACGAATTAGTGAAAAATAGAATAACGTAAGGAAAGCTTAAATTTAAAGATTTTTTCTTATTTTATTAAATTAGGATTAAAGAAATATTACAAACGATTTATTTACCCCCTTCATACTGAAAATAATTTGCTGTTGTTTTGAATATTGAAATAGACATATTATTCGCGTCTTCTGATTGTGAATTACCTTTCATCCCTGAATTACCTTCCCTCCCATCTCGAATAAACATTAATACTGATTATGGAACGTCGTGAAGTTAGTTCATTTAATGATGGAATTTCCGGCACTCAGAGACGCTGCATGAAAGGTATTGGAATCGAAATAAGACGGTTGTTGTAGTAAAGAGAAGCTATGGAGTCTAAGAAAGCTTTATTGGTGTAGGTGTGAGGGTGTACTGGAGTGATCAATTTACTCACCGGTGAATACAGAATTATTGAATGTGTATGGGTGCATTGTGTGAAGTTGTCAGTATAACGTGTATCTGTGTATACTCAAGCTGTTTCAGTACATTCACTGCCTTTGTACCAAATCAATCAGATTAGGTTCTAAATTGTAGCTTGTTGACATATGTTTCAGTTTGTAGTAAAGTCATTTCATAGTTCAAGGAACGAACCTCTAATCAATTCTATGAGCAGATGAACGAATTTAATTTGCATAAATTTTAACTTCATACTTTAGATCAAAGGGACATAAAAAATATGTTTCCATATACACTTGGGTGTGTGATTAAGGTGTTATTTCTATAAGCCGTTATTTAAACGTTTTTTTTTCATTGCCGCACGGCTTGCATGGTTATTTCATGGTGTTTATGATATTCTGAATTTAAAACAGATGCGTTAACCTGGACATTTCTGACTAAAACATAGAGCTATTAGCTTAAGAGTTTTCGCTACGCCAAATAAACAGATGTTCTGTTTTACAGCTGCAGTAACAGAATGGTAAATGTAAAGGATTTTTCAGTATCACTCTAGTGAAAAACTTAAGAATCGAAATATTGCACGTGGCTTGAATTTACTTTTCCGTGTTTGATGACCAGATATAAATGGCAAGGTACCTAATTTCCTTTTCCCCGTTTTCTCTCCTTCCATAAAACTCTTCAACTTCACAGCAAACCTCAACTGGAGATTATGTAGCTCCATATAGTCGGTAGCAGTTGGAACTCTTGTGTAGTACTCACATAAAAGGATTCCAAAATTTAACAAAAAATATAGATAGATAACGAGACACAATAATTATGGCTAGAAATCCGGAGACAAACTACCCTAAAAATGAAGATAAAATCAAAAAATTAACTGTTATCAAGTTAAATATATAGTAATATGCTTGTATATTAATAATATTTAGTAATAGTGGGCACATTATTACTATGTAAGTTAAATATATAGTAATAATGTGCCCCGGCAAGGCAAGGGTCCTGAGTTCGATTCCTAGATGTGACCGTATTCTTTTCTGATTTTTTTGTTTCAGATTTTCGTTTAGAAATCGCTAACCAAATATTACATCGCTAACAAACATCAATAATCAAATATTACAATTTGAAGTTTTTATCAATAAAGTTATTCCAAAAAATATTATAATAATATGTTTTACTTGACAGTGTGAAAATAACTTCAGAAGGCGAAACAGCTGGCACATGTAGTAATATTTACGAAGCACAACTTGTTAATAAATAAACTGTCATTAAAAATTGAATAAATATTTTTGAATTTACAAAAGTAAAACTTACTAATTTTCCTTTAAGGATTTAAGAAGAGTAGAATTGATTATATTACTAACGTATCATACAAGTAATGTTTTGTTGCGCACAAATATCTCTGGTAAATTTGTAGTGTAACTATTTAAATGTATTCTTTTATCTGTAAAATTTCTTAAATAATCATCATAATTTTTACGTTACACCTACAGCTTAAAAATAAATTAAAACCGTGGGTATTTATCGCCTAGGCGAATTGAGGTCAGCACGAATCCAATCACCAAATCTGACTGGAGCAACCCTGCGATGAATAGCGAATTGTCCGATGAATTTGAAGTTTGCGAATTAGAGGGAGCTGGTATTCAAATGCGCTTACATTAATTCAAGCGTTTCAATTAATGCACAGATGGGACCTGACTGAGGCCCAGTCGTGATTATCCCTTTAAATCCCCTGTAATTTGTGCTCATAAAGGAATTGCGGCGTATTGTTATCATAACTGATATTATGTTAAATAAATATGTCTTATATATCTATAGGCAGAAACAATGAGAAAAACTGTTCAAGTTTGTGCCGAAAATGAAAACCTTTTTATATTAATTCCAAACAATTTTCAGATGTATTTGTAAATAATAAACCTACTAATTTAAGGTTTAATTATACAATCTGTAAACTCAGTTACCAGATTTTTTGTGTAATAGTAGTAGGTAAGTACTTGAAATGGCATTTTTATGTGTTTATATTTCGTATTTGGTATTAGCAGAGTGAAGTGAATCATACAAATGTCAGTTACAGTTACATTTATCAGAGGGGCTACGATTAATTGGTCAGCTGTCACTTGGTATATCGGCTTTAAAATTGTGTCGCTGAACGTCACGAACGGCCGGTGGAGTTTAAATTGAAACAATTAACTCAATTGTAGATAAGTCCTCGGACGTTACCAATTCAAAGTGACCTCCAGCAACATTAGTTGCTGGCGTTAATTAAATGCTACAAGTGTTAAGATAATAACTTGTGATTCATCTGCATGAGTGATAGAGCTTTGGAACTTTTTATGACTCTTGATAAACTGTTCGTGACAAACTGCCGATAAACTCCTGATAAACTCCTAGTCAACTCCTGATAAATTCCCGGTACACAATATGACCCTTGATAAACTGTTGATGAATTGTTCTTGACAAACTGCCGATAAACTCCTGATAAACTCCTGGTAAACAATATGACTCTTGATAAACTCACGATAAACTGTTTTGGAAACGAAATGAAAGTGATGAAATAGAAAGATGGAAAAATGTTGACGAGTGAGGAAAAAATTAAGGAGAGATGAGAGGGATGAAATATTTTGAAGAAATCTTGGACAGCCACCTGAGTGATTCCAGCGGCGAATGAAATATAAAGGATGATGGGATGAATGTTACTAAAATCAGCATGGATGAAATAAAAAAGTCCATTAAATGTGTGAAGAATGGTAAGGCTGGTTGTTTTGACAATATTGCTGCGGAATACTCCAAATGAGCTGTATAATTCTAACACGGTTGTGCAAAATAAAGAAGTGTTTTGGATGGTTATACGCTGTTATGCGATTATACGATGGTTATACGAGTATTAGATTGGAGAAGAGCTGTGAACGTGCCTCAAAGATAAAGGGTCACGTATCGAATGTGGAAATCAAAGGGCTATCAGCCTACTAAGTTCAGTTGGAAAGCTGTATGGTAGAATATTGATTGAAAGAGGATTAAGAATGGAGACAAAAGAAGTGCAAGGAACTTTCGTGAGTGGAAGCGGATGCATGGACGAGATTATTACGTAGCGTATGCTCACTAAAAAGTTTATGGCAATAAACCAAAAACTTTTTTGTGTATTTCTAGACCTACAAAAAGCTGAGACTGAGTCAATAGGAAAAATCTATAGAAGATGTTGTCCAAGTACGGAATGAATACGAATCTCACACAGGCAATTGCTTCTTTACATGATGGAAGCGTTGCATATGTGAAGGTGAACTGTTGTTTTAGGGATGGTTTGACATCACGTGAAGTGTTAACCAAAGCTGTATAATGCACCGTGGTGAATCAATCTAAACAGTTGTACGAAAAAATGAACGAGGTGGGATTGGACGTAAAATTGAGTAATCTGAAAGTATGTTGCATATTTTAAGCCATTTCTATCAATACGTTAGATCTACAGTATTTTGTGCCTATGATGAATGAGTTAGTGATGAATGTGGTGAGTCTTAAGTCATAGAGTTTAAAAGAGAGTACGAAAACAGCATGCAATATAATTACAGTTGTGAATGACGATTACTTTGAGCAGGTGCATGAGTTTGTGTATTTTGACAGTATTTTTACGAGAGATGAAAAGGCTGCTAAAGATATTAAAAGAAATATAAATGCAGGAAACTCCATTATTGAAGAACTGAACCCGGCTGGCGCTAACCAAAAAATGTAAAAAGAAGCGGAGGTTGCAGTCCACAATAGAGTACTTGCAGAGGAAGAATTAAAATGTGTTTTGTGTGGTAAAACCATGTGTGGTGGTTCGAGAAATATGGAGATTCCCAAAGAATGCAAAGCTTGTCTAAGTGTAATCAGTAAGATTTAGAAAAGGACTCTTAGATGATTTACGCATTTAGATTCAATGAACAAATAGAGCAGAATATATGATGCGAATGCGAATGGTAGAAGAGTCGGGGACGCCCAAAGAAGACATGGCTCGCTCATATGAACCAGATACTTGAGCCGGGCTTTATCAAGAGTCAAAATAATAGAATAGTACGTATGAGACGATGCTTGAATGTGAATAGGGTAAGGGGTGTGTGCCAAGACAGAGTTTTTTGGTGGTCCATCCTCTCTGCCTACCCTTGAGGAAAACGACATAGTTGTTAGTTACTTTTGACTCTTTCCGGGAATACGATTGTTTTCATGTAACAATAAATTAGAACTCACTTGCCACAATAAATCATCAGTTTAATAGTTTCTTCACAATAAACATTATGCTAGAGAGTTAATTTAGTTTAACGTATTATTACCAAAAACAAATATTGTGAACATATCACGTTACGTGTTATTCACATTATTTCGTTATATTTATAACGGAATTCACAATGTTAATTTATATTTTTGCTGTACGGGAATCGAACCCGCAATCTCCATACTCGTAGATACATATATTACTTTAAATATAATAATAACATTTATTATGTTCTTTTTGAAAATAAAGTGGAAAAATTGGATTAATGAATTACGCTCAGTTTCACTCTTTCATCTGATTACCGAAATGCAATTTTTGTAAGTATCGGGTTAATAAATTTAAAAGAATGTTGCAAATTTAGCTGTGAAATTTCTCCTCCTTTTTTGTGAAACAATTATTATATTTCAGATTCTCGCAAGATCTGTATTTGAAAAGATCAGAGGGATGGTTTACTTAGAACCGAACAACTAAACTAATAATATTATTATTTTAATACCTAGAAAACTTTTTAAACTACCAGTTTTTATGTCACTTTCTTTTCATGTTTTTAACTTATTAACTTTACTAAATGTCATGAACCTTTACAGCGGCGTTTAGCATAACATGTGTTCAATTTTAGATACGAAATTCTTACAATAATATTATTTATATTGCAGAAGATAATTATGAGAAAGCAATCAAAAAGATAAATAGTGACTTAGAAACATTGTCAAAATGGCTCAAACTAAATAAATTAAAACTAAATGTAAATAAGACAAAATACATGCATATAGGCAGAACAAATACACATGAGGAACCAAAGGTTTCTATAAATGGAGAAATCATAAAAAAAGTGGAAGAAATTAAATATCTAGGTTTTATTATAGACTCAAAATTGAACTTCTCAAAAAATGCAGACTATACAATTAAAAAAATTGCAAAAAAATATCATTTCTTGGTAGAATCAGAAACAAAGTAAATAAAGGAACATGCCAGATAATATACAATACAATTATATCACCACACTTTAATTACTGTTCAAGTATTCTTTTTCTCTGCAATAAAGAGAAAATGAAAAAAATGCAAATACTGCAAAATAAAGCAATGCGAATAATACTTAAACGCAACATATACACACGGATAAGAGACATGTTAAAGGAGCTGAATATTTTGACGGTGAAACAAACTGTGTATTTGAATGTACTTATTTTTATACATAAAATTAACTTAGGGATGATGTCTAAGGAACTGAAAAGAAAAATAAATTACAATAACGAGATACACGGACACGGGACGAGAAATTCTAAGCAAATTAGATTGCCAACAAGAAAAAAAACAAGCACCCAAAAATCTCTGATGTACCAGGCCGTTCAACTCTATAAAAAAATCCCGAAGGAAATTGCTGTGATAGAAAATATTAATAAGTTCAAAAATGAATTAAGAAAATATGTCTACCTCAATTATTAGGACGGGTTGTTTCGGAGAATTTGAACAATTCATCACATTTCAACGTTCATTTTCGGAATCTGTGAAAGTCCTATTCAAGTTTTGATATTATATCATTATAGACTAGTCGCTTGATAAAACTGAAATAAAAACAGAACTTGAAAAAATCCTTCACAGAACTTGAAAATCAACATTGAAATTTTATGAATTGTTCAAATTCTCCGAAACAACCCGTCCTTAATGTTTCTTTTTTTTGTGACTTTATTGAAATATTAAAAGAAAGATTATGTTTGCCAAACAATGTACATGTTTATATGTTTATAAAACTATTAGCACACACGAAGATGTGAGCTAACTTAAGATTAATAAATAAATAAATAATAAACTTTAATGATCGATTATCTCAAAACAAAATATATTCTTTAACGCATTAAGTTTTTCACAGGTGAACGAGTTATTCTGAGAATATTTTCCTACATTTTATTTCAATGTATTTCATTATTGAATATTTATTTCAAACTCCTCGTCAAACGACGTAGAATTTCTCGAAAATTCTCTTAAAAAATAACTTGTCTAGTAAATAAGATTACCATATAGTTTTGCCCCTTGCAGTTTATAATTTTAATCAATTCACCTCTGACACATCATTTAAAAATGTTCTCATACTTGTCATCTTTTGTAATATGTTGAATGTTCTCTACAACTTTATAAAATATTTCTGAGGCAATAGCGTACATTATTGAGATCTACATTCGAATTTTATATAAATTCTTGAAAAATCATTGATATAATTTGCAGAAAACGTCAAGAGTGATCAAATGTCTATTTATTGTAATTAAGTTTAATTTGTAGAACTCCATTTTAATTTTAATTTTTTATATATTCAATAATATTGTAATTGGGTTTATAAAAACAGTTTATTTTTAAACAAGTTCTGCTGTGTAATTATTATTACGCGTGACAGCTGTTTCGTCCTCTGAAGGCATTATCAAACTGTGATATGTGTTTGATAATGCCTTCAGAGGGCGAAACAGCTATCACGCGTAATAATAATTACACAGCAGAACTTGTTAAAAAATAAACTGTTTTTATAAACCCAATAACAATATTATTGAATATATAAAAAATAAAAATGATCATATGTCATTATTCAAAATCCATTATTTAATCCATATTTTTGTAGGCTCTTATAAAATTAATTCTTATTTATGGATATCGAAAGGTCTAAAACGGACTATCGATTAAATCCTAGAACAATATGATTCCGACAGTCGATAGACGAAAGCTACTTCTTTTAGCGCGACCTCCAAGGTATCGGATAAGCTGTCAATATACACAACAAAATAACCTGATTATTAATGAATGGTAGTGAACTGAAAAAAATCCTACATGTGGGACCCCTGGACTTAATCAATTCATCTAAGATGTGACCAATTGATTCCAACATCGCAGAAAAAAAAGTTGTTGGTTATGACTAATGACCTCAAGTTGATTAACTCACTTCTTAGCGCCAAAAACTGCAAGCAGTCCGCAAGGTGTGTATAATAATGTTTTCATTTCATTTAGGTACTTTTAATAAGTATTTTCAACTTTTATATGGCCGGATGACGTATAGGAATGTCAATTCTTAGACAGACGCGCCAGTATTGCCCGCGTATGACAATTTGCAGTATCAATATCAAGCTATGGAAATCGGTGTAAAATTACAGGTATTGGTCTGATATTGAAAAGATATCGATTTTACTGTGCTAGACCCCTTGAATCAAACATTTCTTCTTCTATATTTATATTTATAATGGATGATCTGATCTGAATTATTTATTTAACAACAACTCTTGACATGATCTCATGTTCTGTTATTATAACGAAATTTGAATCAGGAAAAGCACCAAAATTCTTTAAAATCATAAATATAATATTTGAGTAGGAAATATAGTACTTATGGACTCGTGAATTAAATTTTATGAACCTCATTTCATTATTATTTTTTATGGTGTCTGCAGTTAAGATATTGATTTTTTTCTCTCTCTTTCGTGTGTTCTACAATATATGCACCTTTTGTACCTACCATGTATTATGTCGTTTTTTTTATTATAAATAAATAATTCCATCTTCGGGGCAGATATTATAATGCTAAGGTAAACTAGTTATTAAATAATATTTTTTTAAATTTTCAAAAATGTGTGTAATTTTCTACATGGAAAAAATTCGCTATTTTTAAATGATTGTTATTTTAAATGGACCGCAGTATTTTATTTAACCTTTTCAGCAAGTATTATATTATAAATTGAACAAAGTATAAAATACTCCCAGGCGCTTCACCGAAGCAAGTGATCGAGTTCATTGCACAACCAACGTCGTATGAGGTGCCAACGAACACACTTTGATCTGTGAACTGGAAACTGATGCATGGACCAGAAGAATTCGTTTGGGCATCAGTGAACTCAGAAGTAAAAGGTCAGCAAATTTACAAAACTCTACGTGAATTTTCACCTAATTACACAAACAAATTTTTATATTGAAATAATTTCTTTTTCGAATCGAAGTTTTGCTTTTCTTTTGATGACGTGATATATTATTTCCGAGCGGAGTTTAGCTTTGACAATTTTTTATTACGCTTAAATAGGTAATATTTTTATTTCAATTTAATTGGAACTTATTTGGGTTTTCATAATATTTTCAAGTTTTTTCGTATTAAAAACATCAGAAATAAACGCGAGAATAAAATTTACTATTAGTTCTTCTGGCATCACAAAATTTGAACAGATCTGTTTATCGTAAATTTTTGAAACCGGTTCAATATTTTTTTTAACACCTCAATACATAACATCCACCACAATTATGTGAATTAACAATAAAATGAAAAAGAATTTAAAATGTTTGTTGCATACCTTCTGATATACAAAATTTAAATAGTTGAATAATAATAACAGAAAAATGTTAAATTTTCAGTTTTAAGTTTTTCTAATAAATAGTAATTATTAATTCAGATTTTTTTTCTAAAGTTATTTTGTAAATTGTGTTATTTAGTGCCTAAGCAATTGGATACCAAAAATATAAATAATATCGGTCATAAAAGGCCCTACAAGGTAAAATAAAAATAGTAGGCGGAAACCATTGGTTTCAAATTTACATTATAACATAAGGGGCACACGTGCCATAAAAAAATCCATCCCTATTTATCTAACTGTCACCCCTTTGAAATAATATACGTAACTCTTACAATCAAGTCCCATAAATTACCCAAGGGGATGATTATTTTAATTAAAGGAAATAAATTTATTTGATGTTCGTTTTAATATTTGTAACTTGTGATTTTTTATTCCATTTTATGAGTTTCAAGTTTAGGGTCGTCAATAATAATTATTTTTGTCTGCTTTGATTGGTTGATAATGATATTGAAAGACAAAGAGATGATAAAATACACGAAACCCTATTGTTATAATTTTGTAAAAGTTTATATTTCCGTCCCAGCTGTGTTTTCTTTTCTTTAGACGTCCTGTATGTTCTTTAGAGCTGAAAAAGCATACATCGTTCACATTGACTTTTCAACATATGTAAAACAAGGAGATAACATAACAATGAACCAGCTTCCCATGGAAATCCCTTTGAAATCTCTCGCGCTTAGGGATAAAACATTAAACTTACATTGTCAGTCAATCCGATTTGGTGAGAGAAAAGTTTAAATCCGATCCTCAACTTTGCTTGCACCCAATGGAGACGGAGAGAAAAAAAGTGTCACCCCTTATACACGCGTAATACGATTTATGTTTATAAAGACGCGGCGCGATTTCACATAATAATAGCGTCGTGACGCCTCTTCGAGAGACGCTCACCGCTCAAACGCCGCGGCACAACTGACGCGCTGCGAACTAAAGGGTTCGAATATAAGACACAAACAGGCGTCGCGGAAATATTTGCACCACCGCACATAAAACCCGACCACCTCAACAAAAGTTATAAACCACAATCCAAAAGCTCACAAAAAATGTATCGCGTTATAGCTAAGTGCCACTGCTTTAATGATTGTTTGAGTGTGTGCAGACAATTTTATGAGGATTCCATCTCTCTTTCTCCCAAAGAGCGGCGCAGCTTTCCCGGTAATCGATTGGCCGTAAGGGTAGGCAGTGCGAGCGGGACGACCGGCTTCCTACTGGCGCGGGTGGGTGCAGAGGGAGGGGGTGGACACGTATGACCGTCTAGCTCGCACGCTGCTTCCTGTCCACTCTGCGCGCGCAAATTTGTAATCGGTAATCGCGCGCATTCCGAGCACGACGGCACGGCCGGCAGGATACAGGAACAGGTGGTTACTGATGCCGTGTCGCGATGTCAGTGGCATTACTTCATTAAAAGTTATGTTAATAATGCACTGATTCATATTCATACCCAATTAGAATAAACATTTTTTCATAATTCTTTCTCTCAAAATTTAATTAAATTTGAAGCGTTGCAAGTTATAAGCTTTATAAGGCTCCAATTTTGAAAATTTCAAAATATTTTTTTCTATTTAATCAAATAAATGCGACCAAATCACATTTGATAATATTTATATATAAGACGACTTAATATGAATGTGAATGTAGCTGAATATCGTCAACCCTATAATTTATTATTATTTGGGAGGCGGGTTTGGGTACCACCGCCCCGGAAACCATTTATTGGATAACCAACACCTCTACCATAGATCACCCTAAGTGGTTTGCTACGTTTGTATTGGTGATTTAGCAGGGGTGCCGGGCAGTGGCGGTTCGTGACTTTTGAGTGCTATGTTTGGAAAATTCGACAGCATTGATGTTGTTTAGTCCAGAAAAACTTTATTTTTTTTTTTCGAAATTTTGATTTTTTGTGTGAAGATTTTCAGGAAATTTCAGTTTAGCCGTACGGATTTCCTGAAAATCTTCATCAACCAAATTTAAAAAAAAAAAATTAGTCGTTTTAAGCAGGTGGCTAATTGATTCTGATGGTTGTCCTTACCCGAGGAACGTGGAGCATCTTCCGTTTTTAATGAGGTCAGATGCTAATGTACGACTTTTGTACGAATTCCGTGAGTGAATAAATACAACTAACTAACTTTTTGATTTAAAAATAAATCAGAAGTAAAAATATTAGTTTTTTATGTGAGTGCCGCACAAAATTCCCAACTGCTCCCAACCGTCTGGAACCAGTGATACTATGACAATCCCTCAAAGAAAAAACTTGATAACAAAAAAATATAGCTAATTTATTAAAAATCTGATCACATCATTCTTAATAGTATTCCTGTTAAAAACGAGATTGTGTACCTTTAGTGAATGAATTGATAAGTATCATAAAAAAAAAAAAAAACTAGCAAGGTTATGTTACAATGTCCGACTATGTGTTCATACAAGTCCTAAATTTTTCGTAGGAGATTGCGTCCTGATATTTTATTAATACCAACGCAGGTGGATGAACACGTTTTCCGATATTATTACGAATTTACCAACACTTTATCAGGATAATGACTGATAATATAATTTAAAGACATATTCAATAAATCAGCACCACTCATTTTTCTCCGTGCAATCGGAGTATGTTGTGAGGATGGAGGTAGTGGGGTGAGGAAGGAGATAGAGAAGAGGAAGGCGGGGAAGTATCTGGATATACAGATCTGATGACCTAAATTGTCACGGCTAAAGCTATTTCAAGCAATGTTTCAATTCGAAATGGCGCTCTTCCACCAGGGCGATACTGGGAGTATCTTCCACTCTGGAACGTGCCACAAGTATACCATGTATTATTTTTAAATGAACAAATTGTAAAATAACACAATGTACAACACTTGCGCATGCCGGTATTTGAACCCGCGACCTTCATTTTACTAGTTGAGAGCCTTAACCACCAACCCCGTGGACCGTCATTAATTTTCAATTCGTTGTTATCACAGTCAAACTAAAATTCTTTAAAATCCATAGAATTAAATAAAAATGTGAATATTGAAAATTGAATTGAGCATTGAACAGGGCCTGTCACGCGACTTTTCCATGTGTAGATGTAAATCCCCGGATAAATCACTCGAGCCCGATAATAAATCGCCGAATCAGCAACATAAATGTGAAATGCCAATTTTTAGTAGTGAATCCAGTTAGTCCAAACCAAATAGGCTATACATTTCATTTCAAAGCCTGGAAAGCTGAATGAGCACCGATTTTTGTATCATTGCCGTTATGTCACTCTCTACAAAATAATGATGTTGGTTTGTAAATATTTTTTTGATTTTTTTTCTCGATTCAAAATGGTACGCATAAAACAGTTTTAAAGGCCTTTCAAAACGTTTATATTTGGTTCCGAGTAAATAATGAAATACAAAATTAAAAGACATGTTTTAAAAAAAAATCCAGAGATGAAAAATTCGTCTTTACAATTAATTTATTGGTAGCTAAAGGCAACCTTTAAAATTTAAGTTTCCATTGAAAAATAGCTTAATACTATTGCAAAAAAAAATATTATGCATAAATAAACTACTGTTGAGATGTGAAAATGGCTTTAGATTACGGGTCCTCAAACTTATTTCGACCACCGCTAACTTTGATTTAAAAAAAATACTAGTGCCCCCATATTTTTTTAATTACCTTTTTACATTGCCATTTATTGCGTACCTTAAAAACAGTTATTGCAAATGTATCATTTTTAAACATTCATTATTTTATGGATTGGATTTATAGGTTGTGACCCTTATTCTATTTCTGAGACCAAATAATGTTTCAATGAGGAAATAAAACTCAATCTTGATCATATTTAGAAGTATTTTTATTAATATTAAAAGGAGGCTTTAAATTTAAAACTTATCTCATATCATGGATGAATTTGATGCATTTTGACGAGTTAGTTTTAATATCGAGCTCAAATTTACTTCAAAACAGCCGCAAGTCACCGAGTTCAGTAACTTGCAGCCGCTTTTTTTCTCTTGTATTTAGCAACGTTGCCACAGCACTATACCCACTTTCACACAAATATGACGGTAAGAATAAGCGAATCAGAAATTGTTGTACAACCGACCATAACCCAGTGGGCAGGGTACAGTTGGGAGATTTGCTTCTGCAGCCAAAATAGTTGGTCGTCATTTTTGAATTTAATTTTAAATTCTCTGTTTGTTGTCAGTTCCATAAGTTGTTCTTCTAACTGAGTCGACCCTGCTGTATTGACATTTGATAAAGAATCCAACCTCCAGTCTGGTGCATTCATGTTTAAAATGTCCTCAAATCGTTCCTTAAAACAGTCGTTGAGGATCTCCAAGTTTTGTTGAAGGAAGTAAAACAAACGCTTATTATTTAATTCAGTTAGATTCCCTCGGATTTTTATATATGTACTCGTAACTTGTTTGCCGTCGTTCCTCTAGATTTCCTTAACGCCCAAAAATTTTCTTTGATCCTTTTACTGCCCTCCCTGAAAACCTCCATCGCCCATTTTGCGAAATACTGCTTTAGGTGATTCATAATTTTTAACCAGGTGAAACATAAAAAATCATTTTAAAATTATATATATGCGTATTTAACAATTTTTTCTGATGGTCTTTTACATAATTAATAAAATGATCAAATTTACTTTTAATGGAAGTGATTTGTGAAAAAAAAAGTTAAAACATGAAGCAATTCACAAATTTGAAAAACTTACATTTAGGAACGGCTAAAAGTGCCTTTTAACCAAATATTTTAGTAACAATTTAGTATTTATCTAGATTCAGTACCCAACAAATTGTTTTACGTCAATACCGTACAAGAGTCCAACTTACTTCCTGCTAGCCGGAGCCAGTTGGACTATGGCATCCTCAGTTGGGGTAGGTTAAAAAGCTGAAACCTTATTGAAAGGCAAAATAGAGGGTCGCAGAGGGCCTGGCCTGCGATTCTGGAGTTAAACGATCAATCGTTTTCGTATGCGCCGTCTTCGAGTGAAAAACTACTAGTCGTCGCGACTAACTTTTTCGAATGTTTCAATTTTACGTATTCTTGAGCGTCGAACGGTCGAAGTTGGTAGAAGAGATGATTATATTGGCACCCCTGTGAATATTGTCTATGTTCCTGATGTTTTTGGGATTTCTATGGTGTGACTGTCAAACGGACAACAGTTATTCGTTATTCAAAACAGAAATGGCTGCGGGACATATTACAAATTGCCAAAAGCAACTCTTAATTGAGCTTGTAAGCTCCGATAAAGACTTAGTAAGTGGGAAATTTTTACCCACTTTTACATTTGCGGAGTCCGCGCGGTAAAACAAAAATTGACAGCTAGACTAGATTTTGACAGCCAATTCCATAGAAACGCCAACAACCTACCACTCGCTGCCCTGTTTCTACTGGTTATACCCAGTAGTTGTTGTGTAGAACGACTTTTGACGTTTGGCGTCGAAGTATGTACCTTCGACCAATTTCGGGAATAGCAACGACGGCCAACGTACGTACTTTCGACGGCAATTACGAGCGCCCTCGATTCAGGAATAGAGCCCCTAGTAGGAGACAAATGTCTTGGCTGCGAAATATACGAGAGTAGACCGGCATTAGAAGTGTGGAGGAGCTATTCTGGGCAGCGCAAGACAAAGAGACATTTTCTAGAGTGATCGCCAACGTCGGGGGGGCCTGATACGGCACATACCTAAAGAAGAAGAAGAAAAAGCTGAAAAATATGAGGAAGAAAGTAGACGTGGGAGAAAAAGGTGAAAATTACCTTGAGATTCAGATCCTGTCTTCAAATACGAATACAGCCATTTCAAGCAAACGTTTCGATTCTGAATGGTGGTTTTTCCACAGGGCACTACCGAGAGTACTACCACCCTAGAATGTGACGGACGTAAGTATATTATTACATGTTATTCTTTATTTTTACACTACTTAAATGTGAAATAACACAATTTTTGAACTAAATAAAATTTACTTCGATTCGAGCCCACGACCAACAAATTCGTAATCGAGAGCCTTACCCACCACGGATGTAGTCATTAAAATTGAAGATAAAAATAATACATTCTTACTGCCAAGGTCAGTTAGTAGGAGAGAGGATTTGGGTACAGAAGGTTATCTTTTTTTTTTTAATGTATATTTTATTTAGTTATAAGAGTTTACATCTTATACCTAATATATTATTTTCTATGACTAATACAATATTATTTACTACTTACATACTAAAATTTAGATTTCACAACATTGAGACATAATCCACGAAAAACTGCAAGACTTTTAGCTTCCTTAACAATTACCGGGAGTTCATTGAACATTTTAAAACCTTTATAATAAATATTGTTTTGTGTTCCCGATAAATGTGTTTTAGGAAGCCTAAAATAGTTGCAGTTTCTCGTAGGATATAAATGAACTGCACTATTAATTCTAACATTCTTTGACATATAGTCAGGTAAAATTTTATTTTTTAGCTTATAAATAAACACTAAGGTATTATAAACTAATCGTTGCCACACACTTAAAAGATTGAGTTAACGTTGCATGGTTTTTATTCTGGTGTACCTGCTACAACACAGTATTGACCTCGTGCCTCTGTTCTGGATTAGCCTCCTTGCAGATCTATTGAATATTCTTTCTTATACTGAAATATTTCTGATATGTAGGCACTTGAAGGTTTCTTCGTAAGGATTAGAAGACTTTGTATAGGAAATATTTTTTAACTAGATTCGGTATCGATGGCAAGACTTTAATTGGGGTGTTTTTTCGTGGTTTGAATTTCAACTTTGCATAAATACTTACTGGTATTTATTATTTTAAAATAAGATATCATTTCATATATTGCAACACAAATTACTTGTGAAAATGAAATGAGCTTTTTTGACATAACATGAACATAAGCTTTGTAGCTAAATGAAATATTTTCTTTTGATATAAAACATATTTGATGTTTTTTAGACAATCGTTTTTGAGAGATTTTATTTTATTTGTTCAAACATAAAATCAACATGATTTATAATTACTAGGGTTTTTTTTCTCCTTTCGACTGAAAATCCGTTTCCATGTCAGATCTAGTCTGTAAACGTAAAGTTCGCTACAATGATTCTGAAAGATCTGATATTATGAAAAGGGATTTTTTTATTATTCTGAAATTTTTTCTTCTTTTTCTACATCGGAATATGTATAATTTCTCCTTGTTTACGTTATAAAATACACACTTCAGTAAATATCAGTATAGACAAAATATTAAATTGACACCTTACTAGGTAGATACTTTCAACAATAGTAGTTTAATAATTCTACCCACCCATCTCATTCAACCCTTGTACGAAAAGGGATAATAATTTTAGCCGAAAAAATCAGTTTTTTAGAGGGTTGCGAAAATAAATCATATTTACGTTGGTTTAGGGAGAAATATTTCAAACATTTCATTTCATAATTTCTATCAAATGCAACAAAATAATACGGATTAAATCAACTTAACCCTTCCGGCTTAACAATATTTTTTCCTTTAAGTCCCAACAACACGCTGAATTATTTTTGGAATGCTTCCGACATATTTTAAAAGTGCTATTTTTTTATTTGGAGTTGTCGTAAAAACAAATAACATTTTAGAAACAAGATAAAAATTTATTTTAGATGTTATTATGATTAGTGCATTTTAAATAAAATTTTACCAAACTTTTACTGACACATCCACAGTTAAAAAAAAAAACTATCACTTAACATTTTGTTTCATTCTACAATAAAATAATATAAAATGTTTATTTAATTTTCAACTGTTTCAACATAAAAACCCCTAAAAATTTAAATAACATTTTTTTATGATTTTATCCACAGAAACACGTTTAAATATTTGAGACAAACTGAGAAAAATATTTTTTTATTTATAACGACGAACAGATTACATATCACCTCATTATAGAATAAAAGATAAAAAATATTTTTTCGATGTTTGGACTCCCGGTCAAATCTGTCCTTCAGAGGCTCTAATGAAATATGATGTTTGTGCCAGAAATGTTCTTTCGAGGTTTAAGGGGATAAATACATTTTTATCCCACTTTCGTAGAACCGTAAAGACTAAATAATAATTACAATCTTAGGGAGACTTTACTACGGTGAAAATTTTACCGCAAAAGGGGTAGGAAGGAAACGGGTGATAAAAGGAAGATTGCGACAGTTGGACTTGTCGAGTTAAAGCAACCATTTTTTCATATCAGTCTTCTGTTCTACCTAACCTACTAATACTGGTAGGATTACTTTCATAATACAAAATTTTTGTATTAATAAATTATATTTTTGAAATGTGCACTATTCTATTGTTTAATATTTTTGGGAAAATCTTGACAACTAAAGTCGGATTAATTGTACTATATAGAATTCAGACTATCCCGTGATTTTTCACCAGTCTGCGCTAGATTTTGTACTTAAAATAAGTTTGTCAACCCTGACAAAAAAAAATCTCAGTTCGTCAATTTTTTGCATCCATCATTTGGTCCCGAATTGATACGGGCCCATTTGGTGCCGGCTCCGTGCTCGCCGAGGGAGAAATAAAGCAATGTTTATTACCGGGCGGATGACTGCAAGATCCAACGGGGCTGTTGAATTTATACCCAAATATTAAAGAATTATATTTTAAGTTACAAGCCAAATTAATTAAACGGTTAATACGCGAGCATGAAGCAAAATTTATAGCAAATTGTTTTATATGAAATTTTTTCCATGCTGTTCAAATTATTATTTCTGTTTTAGAAGGGGTAAGTGATTTTAAAATTAATATTTAATACGTAACATATATATCGATTTTTTATTGTGCAGTTATTGTGTGTTATTTAATTTCTTTAAATCCGTACTTATTTCATGTCAGACACATCCGCTGCCAAGACCTGCAAAGGCCTCACTCCATGACCCAGGCACCCAAGCTAAGTCACCAAACGTAGCAAACTACTTGGGGTGATGGTGTATCTTGTTATTGAATGGTTCCCGAGGTGGCGGTACCCGCCTCCCAATGCTCGTTAGTCAAACCCTCAACTTCAACCCTCAAAATAAAATCAACACACTACCATTTACGTTAAGGCGATGCACTACGTCGTGTAATATTTTGAATCCAGCAGCTATCAATAACACACCTTACCTAGATGGCGATAAGGCTTTAATTCCCGCTTAACACTATCCATCTGTTTTGATTTATATAAGAAAAAAACATGGCCAAAAAGTGCCTTTTATTTTATTTTGAGGATATTCAGGCACAAATATTTAAATCTTTTTCGATCATTTTATAAATAACTTAAATCGCCACATTATACAATAAAACCATAGCCGAAAATGTGTTCGTAAGTGGGAGATTTTGAACTTTAAAGCAGTTTTCATAGGCCTTATACATTATTTTTTTCTGGTGTTATAAAAAGACGTATCTAAAAAATACTTGATTATTCCAAAAGCCAGGATATATTTTACTCGCAGTATTTGATTAAAGCATCTGAAACATTTCTAGGCGACCAAATTTTCAAACCAAAAACACATGATTTTGCATTACTACGTATTGCACTGCCTTAATAAAGTGTTGAAAATGTTATGTTATTTATCGAGATTCGAACTTGTAATCCCCAGAAAAAGTTTAGAAACTACAAATCTAATGCTACGGCGATGAAATAATTGCGACTGGTCAGTGGCTGACTTGGCATCGCGTTTAAGTCCCATCCAAGCGTCGTGCGATTAATTCCTCGACTGGCTAAGACCTCCATCACAAAACAATCAATATTCTCTGCTTTCTGTGGTAGTAGTAGAAGTTTTCAGGTTTGCTTTTCTTTAAAAAAAATCCAATTTTAATGCCAAAAATAATTCAAGAATTTATCTTTTTTTAAACTAACAAGAAAATATCGGTCACGAACATCGAAGCAATATATTGACATTGCATTTTGTCAATAAATATTTACAGAATTGGCCTATGTAGTCGCATCAATATCCCTGATATAATAATATTAGTATTTATTGAGAAATAGAGTGATGGGAAAAATATGCCAGAAAAATGCTAAATTACTTTGAAAAATGCCAAAAATCTTCATCTTCATCTTCATCTTCATTGTAATATTCTCCATCTTTTCGCCATTCTTTTATTTGTTTAAAAACAATATAAAATTTTCTTCTCTCTTGGCTATGACCGATATTTAATTTTTTTTTCCTCTGAGGCTTTGCATATGTGTTCGCAGGGATGGAAAATTCCTCCCTACAACACATAAGCCTCCATGAAAATTGGACCCTTAATTTCTTTGATATCTACAGAAAGCTACTTAAAGCTCTCTTGTACTATATATCTTTATAGACATAAATATGTACTTAACTAATTAATACGTTATTTACGAACTTGAACGCAAATATTTCCGTATTTATATTGTAATTAAATTCCATAAAATGTTGTGTAATTTTTTGATTTATGATATAGGATTTTAATTACTTTCATTTTGTGGTAACCCTCTCGGTTCTAATCAAGGCGTTGCGTTTCAAAATTGTATTGGTCTTTCCATTGCAAACCTAGTCTTAAATGATTTCTCTGAATGAGCTAGCTTCCCTATTGTAACTATTTTGATTCCCTGCACCTTAACAAAGTCGTAGTTAATCGCAGGTAAAAGATATTATACATGTTTATTTGAACAGGTGATTAAATATAACTCAAATGGTTAATTGTTAGTAAATTTGATTTTGGTAAACTCTTGTGTCTGTTTGGCGCCACTCCTTTATGATTCTGCTGCTATAAGGTACATGTAAAGATTGAGTTAGTAGGTTAATGTAATTAGTTAATTGCATATTTGACGAACTCGGAATAGCCCATTTGCTGGCATAATTTGGCTCCTAACCTCCTACAAGTAAACGAGATGATCGTGAGTCAACGAGAAATTCGCACAATCTTTTGACACGGTTCATTGATTGGTGCCTAAGTCACCGCGTCCCAATGAACCTTCCACGTCATCATGCACTGCCTTCAAGTCTCTTCTCGAGTCCCGAAACCCCCAAATTCCGACCCCTCCTTGGACTACAATTTACTTAGGGCGAACCGGTTTCGTCCTCTATACAATCATATACTCACGGTTGGTGTGGACTTACGGGTCGTGAATCCTCATTTCACGTTTAAGAGAAAATGCGAGAATAGTCCAGAAGACCTAAAATGCAAGCTGTATGCAGGTCCGCATTCTCCAGTAAACAGTACATACGAATAAATATATGTATACATACGTTTTGGGAAAGGTTTATAACTTGCAATACAAGACTATTTGTCTTGCATCCCAAGCTCGGATCTCGTGCCAAGAACTCTGCGAAGCTCTAGGTTTGGTAACCGAATATATACGTAAGAATAAGGTTATACGAATAAATACTAGTAGAATAAGATCTTATTGATAGTTTGTTTTGGAGAGCTATCGAACTCCAGGCTTTTGTTTGGTTTTGACGTTTTTATTTAAGAGAATCGTCATCTCTATTTTGTTTGGTTAATGGTCTTGTTATAGGAGCGACCACTGCCTCCTATTTGATGAACTGTATTTTTCTTTCCCCAGGATTCAACATTAGATTTAGTTCATCCTATCCCGTGATTTTTCAACTGTTTTCATGTAATTGATTGCCACATAAGAGAGTACGCGACTCTCAATTGTCTCAGGCAACTGATGGGGGTCTGTTTGAGCACCCAATCAATAAGATTCAAATGTTTCGTATAATTATTCGATATAATCTTACTAACCCGTGATTTTTCAATTGTTGATTGTGAATGATAGGTATTTGTAAGCACGCAGCTTCCAGCTGTTTCAGGTAACTAATAAAAATCTCTGCGACTATCTAATCAATGGTGTTCAAATGTTTCATGTAATATTTCGATATAAATCTTGCTAATCCGTGATTTTCAATTGTCGTTTGTGAATGATGGGTATTTGTGAATACGCAAAATTGCTGCACATTGTACAATGACATCCTGGTAATTATCCTTATAACCCTGACAAATTATCTAGTTACGGCCAAGGTCGTTTTCAAACTATGCGGTTGACACAGTTCTCCAGTGACTTTATTTATAAACATATCGAATAATATAAACACCTTCTTCGACACACTAACCCAGATGCGATATTGTTTATTTAAGAAATATCTCTACTTCTCCTTGTAATCCAGTTATGTTACCTTTTATTGTACATAGTTAATTAAAATATTTTTAATTCCTTTTTTGAAGTTAAACTATTTATTTCATTTTCCGAATTTAGTAGATTTACTAGAGGTTAAATAGAGAATAAATATAATTATATATATATTAGTGCACATATCTCGATTGTCAAAATATGTTAAATAAGAGTACATATATTAACAAATAAATATAAGATATATGATTATATATATAGACTTGAATATTAATAAATACATTTTTTCTTTTTCAATAGTATAGATATGTCCTCGGGTAGGTATTAAAATCGCTACCATTTCGATGCTTCGATTAATAAATAAAATACATATATATTATTACATTACTCATATATATATTCTTTATATACAATATATTATTTAATATTTATATATATATATACAAATACACAATATACATATTTTAATGTGTAATTCTTTGTTTTGTTGTTTTTAATAATTTAATTAATATACCATAATCAGCTGTGCCTCCTCACTCCTTGGGCCTGAAAATTATTTATAAAAGGAAAACTTACCCTCATCAAGATTTTTCCGGTTGGGTGCCACACAACAAAATCTTGTCGAAGAAAACCCTACCCAATTAATTGTATTTTCCAACTAATTTCAAAATAAATCTTTTCGACTATTTATTCCTATTTAATATTTTATTTCTTGCTTGATTCATATAAATTAGCTGATATTTAATATTTGTGATATAGATGTGCCGGAAAACTATAAATTATTTAGTTCGAACTATTTTTGTTATTTTCACTCCTTTTTAATTTTTTTTTTATATAAATTTATAAGGAAATTCATTCCGAATTGCGCAAACTTTTAATTATTTCGATTCTGAATAAATTAAATATCTGTTAAAACTTTCTTCTAAATTGCACTGGTTTCATCAATATTTTAACCTATCCACAATTAGTTTTTTTTTTTTTTGAACTGTTTCTTTTTGAACAAAAGGTTGGGCGTTTATTATTATTGAATCCTTTTTTGTTTTTGTGTTTCTTTTAAACTAAGATGAGGGTATTTACTATTAATAATTTAAACAAAATTATAATCTATTTTTAAATATTAATTCGCGAACACGTTCACTCTTGACTAACGATAAAAACTCTCAATTAGATTTGAATGTTTTCACTTTGAATGAAATAATAATTTTTAAAATTTTAATTAATTCACAATTCACTTTTTAGCACTGCTCACTTTACACTTTTAAGCACTGAATTTAATATCTATCTTTTTTTTAACACTGTTTGATTAAATTAAACAGACTTATTAAAATTTCACTGATTCTAGTACTTGTACTATTCACAAATTCTCTAAGTCCAGGGACTTATTTAAATTTTAATACTTAGACTTGTTCAAAATTTAACACTTATAGATATTTCACTGTCAATTTTTACCAAGAAACGTAGTACTGCGGCGTATGCACCTCTTCAAAACCTCGACTGACTGTCCCAAAACTGGTGTGTACCTTTATTTTATACCCCTCTCAGGTTCCAAAAGACGTATCTGAATTTCCTTTGATAATCAATTCTATCTTTTAACAACTCGCAAATCCGAACATACCTTCCCATAATTTCAATTGTGCCTACATACGATCTTCTGTTTTCCGGCTCTGGGCGGTAGTTAGTTTTTATCTCACGACTCTAAATCGATAGGGTCCGAATCGGGTAAGTCTGCGTTAATCGCCCAAGCTTCCTTTGTTCTCTGTTCGTACAAAATGTAGTTAAAATCTCATGATTTTGCGTTCCTTTTTTTTCTCAATTCGCGATAGGTCCGTCCTCAATAACATATATATATAGATCTCAATTTTCTGCATCTCGTGCGAAAATTGATTAAATCCATGTCGAAATCTTTACTACGCATTTTTGAATTTCGATTTGTCTAAATTCTACTTAATTTTATTGTCACTTATATGAACTTTTCCATTTCCACCCGTACTTTCTCTCTTTATGTCGCAGATTTGAGTTTCCCCTTTTACTTTGAATTTTATATTATTCGCGACGTTTTCCTCCACAAATTTCTTCTTTATTCTTATGTTATTTTTCATAACTCTTTAACTAATTATTTTCCAAGTCGTATTTATTTATTTCACGGATAAATTTGAATTGTATCGCTTTTCTCCACTTGGATCATTCCTTATCACCGTTCTTTATCCTTTCTTTTATCTTTTCTCCACTTTTCCCGATGTGTGTGGTCTCCAGGAAAATTTCATACTTCATCTATTATTAATTAATATATAGTTTTCCACACTTCCATGGGAGATATACCTAATTTGACTCTGGGATATCTGTCATTTTTATTATCTTACTTGATCTCCGCCACATCTTCTATCTCTTACATACAAGATTTCACATATATCATACGTCTGGACATCTGTTTACGTTCCAAATTTTGGTACTAGACTCGTAAATTTAATTTAATTTCAAACCTATTAATTTTAATTTCTTTTGCTTTATATAAATATCTCATAAGCCCAACGTTAAAGTTAATCGCTTTTCTAATGGCTTATCACCTTAACGTAAATAAGAATCATGTTCGAATTTCGATTGTTTATCCTCTGAAATACACATGAGACTGTCAACCTTTTATCTCATGTCACTTTTTCTGCAGTCTTGTATAACTCTAATATCTATCTACCCTGATAATCATGTAAAATGCCTACGTTTCCTGAATTTAATCTATCGCTATATGTTTAGCTTTATTGCCTTCTTATGGTACCCTATTTTCATGTCCCTAGGACCTTTGTAGCAGCTCAAAATCTCTGTATTATCCTTCCATTCGGTCGCCGCACTTTTCTAAAATATCTATTTTTTTTGCGAGATTTTCATTCAAAATTGATTTACCAATACGTCCGCTTCATCTTAAATTGGTAACGATTAGTTTCCATTATTTCCAACACTCTCACCTCTCTTTAGTACGATTTTTTATCGAACTTGACACCCTATCTCTATCATAAATAATTGCACTACAGTTGAAAATTCTGCCAGTAATTTCCCTAAGTTTTTTCGCCCTCTCTTATACTATTACGTTTATAATTTTTCCATTGCATTTTCGTGCGTGTGTTTTTCAACTTGTAATATCTTCAAAGCACTCGATTTTCTATGGTTCGCTATCTCGTGAATGTCTCAGTTATTGTAAACATTCCCAGGACTTGTTCCCTTGAACGTCGATGTTTACTCTATAGTGCATTTACCTCTAATTTTTGTGGGAAAGAAGAAGCCATTACTTATCTTTTTTATCGCCGGGTCCAAAGTTCATTTCTTTTGTCTTCCGTAGACACACGCCTTTCCGTTCACTGATTGGTTACTCAAAATTTTATAGCTTTTTGTTCAGATCTATTGGTTGACAAAATTCAATATTTATTTTCAGGCCTAGATAGGGGGTTCCTTTCTCGTGCTAGACGATTTTACGACCTCTCTGCTTTCGTCCCAGAACCTCGATTTAATTCCAACTATTACAGGTGCCTACTGCAAGCAAATTGAATTACTTTTTAAATCAACAGATGTCGCTAGAATGACGGTTTTCATAAATAATTTGCATATTTTTTTGCAGCTATGGTTTATCTGTTTTTTCACTGTGATGTATGCCTTTCATCACATCATCTTCATCTTCATCTTCATCTTCATCTTCATCTTCATCTTCATCTTCATCTTCATCTTCATCTTCATCTTCATCTTCATCTTCATCTTCATCTTCATCTTCATCTTCATCTTCATCTTCATCTTCATCTTCATCTTCATCTTCATCTTCATCTTCATCTTCATCTTCATCTTCATCTTCATCTTCATCTTCATCATCATCTTCATCTTCATCTTCATCTTCATCTTCATCTTTATCTTCATCTTCATCTTCATCTTCTTCTTCTACATTAACATCAGCTGATGTGGAAGGCTGAGAGACGGAGTCGTAACTTTCTTTGGTCGCAATGCAGCGTAGTACTTCGTCAGGAACAGTGTAAGAATAACAGCACTTTCCTGCTCTCTTTAGGCCAAATTTCACGGACAAAATGGCATTCAGGGTTCTCACCGCCGAACGATTTCGGAGTTTTGTTTTTATAGGATAGAGAATCAACAAACGCCCGAAAAAGTGTTGTCCATAGTGCAAGTAAGGTGGGGAGACCGACAAAGTTATCGATATCATTTTTGTTAGTTAAAAAATTGGTTTTTATTATTTTCATGTTTCTGTAAAAATAAGCCAAATAAATATGCTATATGCTAAAAGCATAATAGTTATGCTAAACATGGAGTAATTATGCCAAATTTAGCATATAATATGCTAACTTGGCGACACTGCGTGTATATAGTGTTTGGAGCTGATTTATCGAGAATTCAGACAAGCGATAAAGTACTTGCCAATTTCTAATAAAATTTATTTTTTAACCAGAACATTATTTTTATTCTGTATTTGAAGTGTATATATTTTTCTTCTTAAAATTATAAGGGTTTACTTGAGATTTTTACTAAAAGGCATCTTTCGTACCATTTTATAATATTTTATAATATTACTTACAGTAATAAAATGGTCAATTTTAAATTACGCCGTTTCGTGATGCAATCGCTTCAATCAAGTTGGGAGGCGGGTTTGGGTACCGATGCCCCGGAAACCATTTATTGAATAACCAACATTCCTGCCATAGGTAATCCCAGGTGGTCTGCTACGTTTGGTGACTTGGCAGGGATGCCCGGGTTCGTGGGTTGAGGTTGTGATGTTTTGGACACTCACATAAAATAAACGAAACGAACGTGCTCAAAAAAAATTTTTGTTTAGACAACGACGGGAGATT